>NW_017306287.1:3166842-3205793 GCF_000935625.1 Nanorana parkeri
CCCCCCCCTGGGACGAATCCCATAGGCGTCGGGGAGGACCACCCGTCGCAGCCGACCCACCGTAGCAGAGTCTGCATGCGCTCGTCGGTCACCCAGGGGAGACTACAAGGATCTACAGTCATCCAGCCTGTCGCCCTGGGGACACTTGCTAGAAGAAAAATCAAATCAAACGGAAGAAAGGAAAAAAATTCTCCAGAGAAAATTTTTAAGCTCCTTACTCCTGACGCTAGGCAAAAAACTGGAGACTTGTCAGCAGGTGGGGGGTTTGGCCACCGGCAGGGGCCGCCCCTAGGCTGTAATTGGTCTTTAGTTTTGTGCCTAGCGTCCTTCTCCTGCAGGTGGCGATATTACCTACCATTCAGGATCTACGATCTGTTGCCTGTGTCCTTCAATGAACGGGAGAGAAAGTATATTACTGACATGGAAGAATCACACAGCAAAAATGTCAAAAGTGTGTCAGTCATTTACGAACAGAAACCAAAAACAAGCTCAGTCATGAAGGGGTTAAAACATAAATAAGTTGTTTTAAGGCCCATTCACACTGGACCCATTGTGTAGCCGTCTGTTTTTCAACAGCTGCTAATGAAAGGACACTGAAAAATGAATGGGGCTAGTTCACACTGCTCCCTTCCATTGTACTGAAAAAAAAGTAGAGCATGCACTTCTTTTTTTTCAGTGCAACATAATGCAACAGGTCCGATGTGAACTAGCCCTATTCACACCCATTCATTTTTCGGTGCCCTTACGTAAGGTTTCCTTGAAAAACGGATTACATTGGATCGAAAGGAAAAATCAGGAGGTACAACTGCAAGTCAACGGACCCTCTGTTGACTTGCGATTTCCTTCTGATTTTGGTGTGAATGCACCCTAAAAGTTCGACTTTAAGCTAAAATGTGATATTATTTACAAGGTAGTGTTTTCTCTAATGCAATCATAATGCAAAGTTTAAATTCTCACCCTGTTGGTACGTCTGTGGCCGTCTCAGCTGCCTGTCTCTGAACAGCTTGCAGTAGCGTCTGTGCAGGAACCTCCAGCTTGGCAGCGCAACGCTTCAGGTGGGAAGCACGGGCCTTCTCTGTGGTGAAGGGCTTCCCACATAATGGACAACCAGGAACCACCGGCACAGCAGAATTACCTTGGAAGCTCTCACTCTGGTCCAGACACCTGCAAGATTATGAAACAAGTCTCAGAAACTGGGTAATAGCTAGCTAATGCTCTGGAGTAATAATACCTTTTCTCTCACCCACCTGTTGACGTGCTGTTCCCGCAGAATGCTGCTCATGGCAGTGAGGTCTTTCTGGCACAGCTGACAGAAGAAAAGTCCTGCCTCTTCTAGGCCAGTTGACGGCTTCTTAAGGTCCATTTGCAGAGCCATAGCCAGATCCCTATCCATACGAACATCTGCATCCACTGTGAACGCTTCAATAGAACAGGAACAGTTGGGGTAAAGTTAGATGAGATTTAAATAATTGGGGATGTAACATCATGTACAGTATACTTTGTGGAATCGCTCACCCTGTTCCCCAATGGCCTCCAAGGAATTCAGCTTCATTCGGACAGGGGATGTCCTCTTATACTGCTGCATCCTTTCCAAGACAAGATCTTTCACACGTGGTTCGTCCTCCTGTCCAGCGGTCTCTTCATGAGACTCTCTACCACTGCAATCTGATATATGAAACATCAGAAAATGTCTCAATTAATCCAAGAAATCCAGCACACTCTTTAGCATTGAGACCCAATAATCAAAGGGTGCTATGGTGAAATGGTGTCGACACAAGATAAGTCCCAATCCAAGATATATCCCATCGCACTCCGGAAACAAACCCAGAGATCGGGTGGGTGCCAAAGTGACTGCAGATTCCTCAGCCAGTAACATGAAATCACATTTAAAGCGACGTTTCAAAACCAAAAAGCTTTTGTTTGCCTGAAGGAACCACTTGGTTCCGAAACGTCACTTTAAATGTGATACTACCATAGTCAATAAAGGGATTGACTTAGCATGAAATTGGAGTGCGAGTGACTATCTATTGATCACAAGATAAGTCCCAACACAAGATAGCACCAGCACACCAGGCTTAGATGAAACATAGTTACATAGTATTTGAGGTTGAATAAAGACATATGTCCATCAAACGACAGGACATTTTATTGTCACCAACAGGAGGCAATGTTTCGAGGCAACTGAGGACCTCTTCCTCAGGCAGCAGTGATAGCTATAACCAAAGAGCTCATGGGAGTCTGCTATTGCTAACCTCTTCCTCTGGAATTGCTATTTGCCTGGCTACCATGCTAATTCTGTGACTTTAATACTGTCAAAGACAACAACCCTGAACAAGTACAGCATGCAGCTCAGTAGTGCTGACTTCACTCTGACATTCCAATCTGCATGCTTGTTCCAGTTCAGTAACTCAAAATGTGCTTAGTAATGTCAGTAATTCAGACCACTAACATTTTGAGGAGATCACCTTGCTTCCAAAATCCAGAGGGTGATTTGACCCAAAACTCAAGATCAGCTTTCCTTTAGCATTACTAGGGATGTTCAGATACCAAGTACCGTACTTAGTACAAGTAGAAGTACTGATATTGTTCCAGCTTCAGGACTAGACTAGAGGAAAAACTCAAAAGTTAGGAGGCAGCTGTAATTTTTATAGAGCATTGGCTACGGGGCTCCTTCTGTGGATACCCTGTGAATGAAGTCTCCACATAAGGAGTTGCAAATACTCACTCTGTGGCCGCCCGTAGTGGGTAGAGGTAAACACCGGAAGGAAATAATCAATTTTGTGTATTTTTGAATTACCTTTCTCTGTCTGCCCATTGGACAGGTGGGTCTGCACAGTGCTTCCTGCATGATCCTCATTGCTAATATTCTCCGGTCCATCTCCTGCTTTGATGTTCTGTTCCGCCGCCTTACTGACCCCATTACTCGTCTTGCTTTTGGCCCTGGAAGGTTTGGGCTTTTTGAACTTGCTCTTGCCTGTAGTGCTGGCTGTGGAAACGCTCTGGCCATCTAATGGCTTGCTCTTTTTAACCCGTTTCAAGAGTTTGGTACATAATTCAGTGAATTCATCGTCTGACTCAACCATTAGGAAATCCTTGGAAGAGTACTGGGTAATGAGAGCGGGTCAGACACTGAGCAGGCAAGATGTATCTTCATCTCACTGTTTCATCACGTGGTAGGGACAATCATTACTGCAAAGCATCTTTAAACAGAAAACAAAACATACATTAAAAGGAAGCACAGCTACATCTGTCAATCGATTTCTTGACCTCAGATGGAATTTGTTGTTTCTCTTATTTGTGTGCCTCTTTATTTACATGTTAGAGAAGTCCCTACAGTCATTCTTTGATCACCTACATGTGTAGCCCAAGGATGTGAAGGATGTGCTTGATGTGGGATCTCTTGGCATCAGATAAAATTCAGCTATACTTGAGCTCTATTTGGTACACCTAGTAGTGAACTACAAAAACTCTCTCCCCTATGTTTTAGAGAAAAGGAGAGGGGAAGGTGTCCTCTAGACCCAACCTAGGATGACAATCTTGCTCCTCCACAGATACAGTATGGTGAGTGTGAACAGGAAGTGTGTTACAGGCAGGATTACAAGGTGAAAATAAAAGGACAAAAGCCTGACAAAAGAAAACAAATGCAACCAGCACACCGAAAGTCTGGTAAGCTGCAACATATTACATTTTGTTCTAAGGTTAGGATACGCTTTACGGTAGCCCGTTTATTCTGAACGGGCCAAGGCTAACGTGTCTCAATGCAAGAAAAATCAAACAGCAATATTTCATTTCAATGCAGCACACACAATGCATCGATGGGTCCTATCTGGGTGATGAATTTTAAATGCTTTAAGCTGTATGTGCAAGGTGTACTTGGGGCCCTTCAAAATGAATGGCACAGTGGATTGCAAGTTACTACAATGTATAGGTGTGAAATCAGGCTTAAAGTATATAATAATGGTAGTGGTCTGGCTGCAGAATTACAATGCAGGCATCAAGCAGTACCTGCAGATACCTTTACATGCTTTCTTCAGCACCCCAGTTGCAAAAAGCATGTAAAGTATGTGCAGGCACTGATCACTGTCTGCACTGTAGCTCTGAGCCTAGTGAAGTACTTCAAGTGCCCATTCACAGATGCAGTGCATTCAGAAAGCATTCAGACCCCCTTCACTTTTTTCAGTTTTGTTATGTTGCAGCCTGATACTACAGTTATTTAAATTCTTTTTTTCTCTCATTAATTAACACTGCGTACTCTATAATGACAAAGTAAAGACAGAACTTTAGAAATGTGTGATTTTATTAAAAAGAAAAAACTGAAATATCACATTGGCATAAGTATTCACACCAATTAC
Source organism: Nanorana parkeri (assembly GCF_000935625.1). Taxonomy (NCBI): domain Eukaryota; kingdom Metazoa; phylum Chordata; class Amphibia; order Anura; family Dicroglossidae; genus Nanorana; species Nanorana parkeri. Next base: position 3,171,195 of record NW_017306287.1, read on the forward strand.
TCAGTACTTGTATGTTGGAAGATGAACCTTCTGCCCAGTCTGGAGGTCCTGAGCGCTGTGGAACAGGTTTTCATTGAGGATATCTCTGTACTTTGCGCCATTCACCTTTCCCTCAACCCTGACCAGTCTCCCAGTCCCTGCTGCTGAATAACACCCCCATAGCATGATGCTGCCACCATCATGCTTCACTGTTGGGATGGTAATGGGCAGGTGATGAGCGATGCCTTGTTTCCCCCAGACATAACGTTTAGAATTGTTCAATCTTGGTTTCATCAGACCAGAGAATCTTGCTCCTCACAGTTAAGAGTCCTTCAGGTGCTTTTTTGCAAACTTTAAGCGGCCTTTCATGTGTTTTGCACTGAGAAGAGGCTTCCATCCGCCATAAAGGCCAGATCGGTGGAGGGCTGCAGTGATGGTTGTCCTTCTGGAACTTTGTCCCATCTCCACACAGGATCTCTGGAGCTCAAGCAGAGTGACCATCGGGTTCTTTGTCACCTCTTACTAAGGCCCTTCTCCCCCGACTGCTCAGTGTGGCCGGGCGACCAGCTCTTGTGAGAGTCCTGGTTATGCCAAACTTCTTCCATCTGACCATTATAGGGGCCACTGTGCTCTTGGGAACCTTCAGTGCAGCAGAAATGCTTTTGTATCCTTCCCCATATCTGTGCCTGGCAATAATCCTGTCCCTGAGCTCTGCAGGCAACTCCTTTCACCTCATGGCTTTTGCTCTGAAACACTATACATTGTCAGCTGTGAGGCCTATAGAGAGGTGTGCACCTTTCCCAATCATGTCCAATCAATGTAAAGTACCCCAGGTGGACTCCAATCAATATAATGTACCCCAGGTGGACTCCAATCAATGTAATGCACCCCAGGTGGACTCCAATCAATGTAATGCACCCCAGGTGGATTACAATCAATGTAATGTACCCCAAGTGGACTCCAATTAAGGTGTAGAAACATCTCAGCAACAATCAAGAGAAATGGGAGGCACCTGAGCTAAATTTCAAGTGTTGATGCAAGGGGTGTGATTTCTTATGTCAATGTGATATTTCAGTTTTTCTTTTTTCATACATTTGCAAACATTTCTAAAATTCTGTTTTCACTTTGTCATTATGGGATACGGAGTGTAGGTTCATGAGAAAACAAGTGTAGTATCGGGCTACAACATAACATTGAAAAAAGTGAAGGGGGTCAGAACACTTTCTGAATACACTGTATGTGTGACATGCATTTTCGGTTAGGCCATTAATTTGCAATGGGCCCTGCACAGAAAAAAGCTGTCAGTACTCTCAGGTTGGCTTGATATGTATGCAAGTTTTTTAAATGAAGTTACCATGTGCAATGATGACCTGTGTATGGGTGCTGCTGTGCAATTAATTTGCAATTGCATCCCAACATACACGGCAAAGCAAATGCAGCTGCCCCTCGGTGCAACACAAGACATGCAAATAGAACACATGCAGTGCGCTGAGCTGGGGAAAAAATAAAACTAATGCAGATAGAATTCATGACTGTTGCCTCTTCCTTCTACAACCACTTTATAAGGGGAAACATACCTGGGTACCCCACTTTTTGGTCTCTGATGACATTATCAAATATTCTGACCAGATTAGCAATGTATGGCTAGCATAAGACAGGAAGTGTATTGCTGGATGGATCACCCGGTGCACATTGAGGGGGGAAAGGGCCTGCTAGCGATTCATTCTCCAGCACAGCTGGTTGTGGGGACAGTATTACATGCGGTGACTTGTGGTTCACCAGCACAGCTGGTTGTGAGGACTGTGATACATGCTGAGAGTTGTAGTTTTCCAGGACGTGCGATTGTGGAACATTCATGCATCTTGAGCAGTGGTTCCTCAGCCCAGCTGGTTATGGGGACAGTATTGCATGCTGAGACCTGTAGTTCCCTAGCATAGCTGGTTGTGGGGGGCAGTATACATGCTGAGACCTGTAGTTCCCTAGCATAGCTGGTTGTGGGGGGCAGTATACATGCTGAGACTTGTAGTTCCCTAGCACAGCTGGTTGTGGGGACAGTATACATGCTGAGTCTTGTAGTTCCCTAGCACAGCTGGTTGTGGGGACAGTATACATGCTGAGACTTGTAGTTCCCTAGCACAGCTGGTTGTGGGGACAGTATACATGCTGAGACTTATAGTTCCCACCGCACATTTGGCTGGTTTCTTGGGTGCACAGTATGCTGACAGTTATAACTGCGACCCTCAGGGCTCTTTTCCTGCAGCAGCACACCGCCCTTTGTCCCACACAGTCACCTTCCCGCCTCCCCCATTTATCACACTGGTACCTGAGCTCCACCGTACGTACAGGGATCCGGAAGTAACTCCATGACGTCACCGCGCCAGATCAGCAACAAGCGTCCTCCCGTCCCCGCGGCAACCAAGCGTGCTGCTCTCTAGTGGCGCTGCGCTGTAACACGGCCGAACAAAATGGCCGCCTCTTAGTTTAATATTTGCATTGTGTACGGTGCAGACAATACCTCATAGTTACACAATATGGCCTGTTACCATCAGCTGTGCCAGTCATGTGTCTGCAGAGCTCCCAACTATCCCAGAATTCCAGGGACACAGGTCCCAGTTCATGACATGACTCTCCCCCTTTTAGTAGGGTTGCCACCTTTTGCTCAAGCGAAACCCGAACGCTGTAGCGTTGCACAGAAATTTTTGGGGGAGAATGAGTCGCAGCTTATTCATATATACATACTGTAGCGCCACCCATTCATATGTAAATATCATAGTTGATACCATTGTCAGTGGGGGGCCAGTAGCCCCTATCTTAATTTTGGTTGCCCCTGTCTGCTTGACATCTTGTGTCCGGGTTTCTGCTGCTATGAAACCTGGACACAGAATTCTAAACCCGGAATGTCCGGGTGAATCATGGACAGGTGGCAACCCTACCTTTTAGGTGTGCACATCTGTATACATACTCCTACCATTCCCGCATTGAATTGTATTATAACTGTACTGCCTCCCTTTATATTGTAAATTGCTGCACAAACTCAGCACCATATCCATTCTATATAATGATAAGAATAGTGAGGGATCAGAGTCCCACATGCCCCATATGTGTTCCTGCTCCCATGGGTCTGGCCCTGTAAACAGAATCCTGGGTTCTGCACATGTGTTTACCAGGCCAAGCTGGCCACCATTGTAGTAAATGTGTCTGACCAGGATGACTGAGGGTTCTCATACTTGTAAAGCTGATAGGGTTGTCATTTGGCTGGTATTTACTGGCCTGGTTGACAAAAATCAGGACTTGTGGCCAATGTCATTAATAAGAAAAAAAACCCACAAGGCCGGTCATTCTTTCCACAAAAGGTGGCAACCCTAAGAGCCAACCACTGACAGTAGGCCTGTTTCCTTTCTCTTGCCATGGACGCCGGGGCATTTATTCCTACTACTGATCTTTAATGGCGGGCTTTTTTCTTTCGGCTGAACACTGACACTGGGGGCAATCTTAACTATAAAGTTAAGCCATGCCCAATGTGTGTGGCATATGCCATCTAAGTGACAAGGGGTCACAATTCTACGGTTGGGAGGTGGTGTTTTCTTATACTGGTATCTCCGACTTCCCCCAGGATTATGTGATTTGAAGCTCGTCATACTAGCGACCCTGTCCCTGGTGTCAACTCATCAGCAATAGGATCAGTAGGAGTAATAAATACCCCTATGTCAGGGGTCAGTGGGAGTAGTAAATGCCCCAGTGTCAGTGGTCAGTGAGAGTAAACCATGCCCAGGGGACAGAGGTCAGTGGAAATAAAAAATGCCCCTGTATCAGTGAGTAATAAAAGTTCCTGCCCCAGAGGTCAACCAGAAAAATGATGGTGTCAGTGGCAGGGTTGGTGCCCCGGTGCAAGTGAAAAAAGTCACTCCCTACCTTTATGTGACTTAACATGCAGACTCCATGTCCTATGCCGCATCTCTTCATGGCGTCATGTCCCTTTTTAAAGATTTCCCCTCACCTTGGGTTCAAGTGGCCACTGTAACTTTTTGGATTTCCCTTCACTTTCTGTCCCAGTACCAACAGTCACCCGGACAAATGGAGGGGGCGAATCTCACAAGCAGGGACACGGTCAGTAATTTTAACCCTTCAATATGCTATTCAAAACTAAAAAAAATGGCTAGAAATATACTTTAATAACGAGCCTGGAATACGGTAAGGGATGTGGGTTCCTAGGAGGTAGAGTACAGGTATGACATGTACAAGTCATCTCTATTCTACTTGCAGCAGTGATTGGAGATCGGCCTGTCCCGTTTTTTTTATTGTTACAGTACACACGTTAAGGACAGATTCCCCCCAAAAAATGATGAACCTGATAAACTATACAGTGCACAAAGAATATCTTTTTTTTATACATTTGTTCCTGTAAAATCAATATTGATCCCCCTTAACCCTTTTGCTGTTAGAGCCATTTTTGCACTCATGTTAAAATGCACATTTAATAAACAATTATTATTTAAAAAAAAAAAAAAATGCACATTTTAGGCCTGAAAACTGCTCAACACCCCCAAAAATTATATATTATCTGAAAGCAGAGACCACATTTTTTTTCTTCTATGTGGCATGATATTAGCACCCACATTTTTAGTAAAAGAAAAAAAGAAAAACAAAGTTATTTTAGTGCACATACCCACAATATATTACCCAATTTTTGGGTAATATATAACAAGGAGGTTGTACCGAGTAAATAGATACCCAACATGTCAAAACATTAAAATTGTGTGCACCTGTGAAATGGCGAAAAACTATAATACCCCAAATTTTGCATAGGTGACACTTTAAGAGCTTCTATAGGTCATCAATTTAGAGTTAAAGTGATAAAAACAAAAAATGAAGGTTTAGTATTATTAGGAGGGCCAGGCTTGATTTAAATGCCTTTTGTTTCTTTTTTAATCCTTTTAGTTTGCTCGTTCTCTCGTCCCCAGTATCTTCAACAGCTAGCTGGCTGCTGAAGAGATACCTGTGCTTGTGCGTTACCGCTGTGTACATCTACATAGACACACACAGCGGACGGCTGGCCACGCCGCCCGCTCCCATAGTCGGACTTTGACTAACGGCAGAAGGAGCCTATGGCTCCCTCTCTCACCGGAATGTCCGGTATCGGGGCTAAGTATCGGAGCATTTGGATGAGTACGAGTGTTCCAAACACTTGGTATCGGCACCAATACTAGTATCGGTATTGATGCATCGCTAGTTATAACCCTCCCTTACGTCCTAGTTATTATAACCCTCCCTAGTTATAACCCTCCCTAAACAAAAAAAAGTTTAAGTATTTTGCTACATGCAAACTGTCTTTTGACTTTTGGTGTCGTCGTGACACGATCTGCATCTTAAAATGTAACTTTGCCCTCCACCCACCAATACTACCCCTCCCTGCAATTCCCCTCTGCTCATATAGTCTTGGGAGTCCTAACCCTGGGGTTAACTTCCTGGTCAGGTGAAAATGTCACCTGACCAGGAAGAAATGAACCCTGACGGAGCTTACACAAGGTTGGGATTCGACAAAGCATTGCATCCTGGGAGGTCGCATGCTCCAGCGGGAAGAACCTGTTACTTTTCCTGTTCAGGGTAATGTGACAGATTCTCTTTAAAAGGCAGTCTACAGTACATCTGCCATTGTTTGACTACCTTGGTTTGTATCCTTCATGCGGAGCAAAAAAAAAAAAAAAAGACGCCGCATCTGCTTATTATAAGGGTTTGCACAGTAACTTACCCTCTCTTTCACAAAAGAACATGTTGCAATGTGCAACAAAACTTTTTGATTACACCCTGGTAAATGATCTGGAACGTACACATTCCGGTAAAATGTGATTTCAAAGGTTGCAGTAACTGTATCTGCCACCAGGTGGAGCACACCTCTTGCATGCACCGAGCTTACATTGCTGCAACACGCAATCACAGCCTGCAGATTTGTATGGTAACAAATCTAGCTGTAATGCACGTGACCAGTACATGAAACCCCTGAAGAAAAATAAATGGGTTAATAAAGGGGACCGGTTAGTGTTAATATACCACTAAACATAACACTGTAGACATCACTGGGATTTTCCGCCGTCATGATATTGATTGCTGTTCAATTTAGGTTTTCCTCAGTTAATGTAGAATGATATTGTCTGACTGTCATACTGACCATATTGCTTGAAAAGTTTGAATCTGTGGGGTGGGGGGCAGCTTTAAAAGGTGGAGTTGGGCTTTAAAGTACAAAACTAAAGCTGGCCATACACTGCTAGATTTCTGAACGAACTTTCGTACGAAGGATCATTCATTCGATGGGTTCAAATCGATGATCGATCTCCATTCATTCCAGATCCGAGCTCCGTTCATTCCAAAATCGAATGCTAAAATAAAACAAAATTTCATTCGACATTTTCAAGTGTCCGATTGCATTATTGGGTTCTAAAGAAAGACCTTTCGTTTGTTAAGAAAGATCTTTTATTCAGAAATCTACTAGTGTATGGCCCGCTTTAGAGCGACACAATCACTCTGCGATACAGGGCTAATGGACAGTGTCTGCACATATCCCCAAATTCCCTAGGCATGTATACCTACCCGGCCGCCCTTTCCGTACAGATGTGCCCACTCTGCCTGTTCGAGTGAAGGACAGGCTTACAGCAGCCACATCTGTAACACTGTCAGTAACTTGAATGGGCACAGTGGCCACTTCTGTACGGAAACAGTGGAGATTTCTGCTGCAAGAATCAGTAGGTTCTTGTCCCGGGAATCCCCAGCCACAGCCTAAAACCCTGTGTGAATGGGGCATAAGCCCGAAATTGGTAACTGCTGGACACAATGCCTTTTGTTAACAAAATAAAAGCAAAACACGAAATTTTTACAAATTGTTTAATGTTGATTGGTAACAGTAGATGGATCTATGACAAAGGTTTACTTTAAAAGGAGAACTCCAGGCAAAAGTGTTCTGCCCCTGCACTGCAAGGGTTAGGTGGTTGTTTAGCCTAGGTGCTAAAAAAAAGTATACTCACCCAATTCTCTGGGCCACTCCCTGGAGCCCCTCTCCCCCTGTGCTGCAGCACTCTAAGGATCCTTGAGTCATCAATTTATCAAAAAAATTTAATTTATCAAAACTGGAGCAGAAGAATCTGGAGCAGTTGCCCATAGCAACCAATCAGCTTCTCTCTTCAGTTTAAGTTAAGGTTTGAACATGAAAGAGCTGACTGGTTGCCATGCACAGCTCCTCTATATTTTGTCTGCCCTAGTTTTGATAAATTCCCTTCAAAGTGTATACAACATGAAGATGCTGAGTGGCATTCCATCACTGCACCGGATGAGGGAACAGGCTTTAGGGACTGGAGCAGCCGACAGCCAGATTCATGGGTCAGGCGAGTTTAAAAAAGAAGCACTTATCCTTTGCAATGCAGGGGTAGCCCCACTGCAAGCGTTAAGAACACTCTTTCCCGGAGTTTGCTTTAAAGGAAACCTGTCACTAGAGAGATAAGGAGGCTGCCATTTCTGAACCTCTTCTTCTGAAAATGTCACCTGCCTGGCAGTGGTGCCGACTCAGGACTAACTAACCTTTATCTGACTCTCCTGATCTGTATACTTCCAAGGTCGGTGAAAGCACACATGCTGGAGCCAGCCAGGCAACTAGAATTTGAAAAAAGGGATCAGCAATGGTGCCTTGTATTTTCCTCATGACAGGTTTACATTAAGCCAGTCACCTATCTGCACAGTGACAGGGTTAAACAATACGTCTCAGATTTCCTCTGTGAATCATGGACAGTTCTGGTCATGATGATGGCGTTATTCTTACTACATAACACTCCGTGATAATCTTTATGCGTCTCTAAAGTCTCTTTCCATAGGAAACATGGCGGCTGTGAAACAACAACAGCGGCTTCTTGAAATGAACAGCCAGAAATCTTGTGGACTGGATGACACATGGAGGGTAAAACACATGGGGAGGACGTGAGGGATCAATGCTTCTCCAAAGCTTTTGTTAACAATTCGTTAAGGCGTGCCACCATGGGTCGGGGGTCGTCATTGAGTCCGGCTGCAATCATTGCGTTCTCGTAGATCTGTATGGAAGTAAAAGAGATGGTTCAGATTGCACAGATTACTACGGCAGACTTAAGTGAGTCTATTACAGAGCTTGTGAGAAAAATAACAGGCAAGCTGCCAGTCTACTAACTGGGATACATAACAGTGTTGTCAGCTTCATTCACAAAGCTGTAATGATCATTTTTTGGAACATTTTTTATTGATCTATTTTTAAGCAATGAGAATAACAATCGCTATGGAAAATACAAGTCTTTATTAGGGATGAGCCGAGTGTTCGATTCGAACAGGAGTCGGGCCGGACCGGATCGGAGAAGAAGCCGACGGACCAGGACAGGACAGCAGCGGAGGTACGGGGGGCAGCGAAAGGAGGGGGCAGCGAAGGCATGCAGCGGTTTGTGTCCCCGCTGTCTCTGACAACACAGGGGCGGAGAGCAGTGGGGATTTGAAGGGACACAGGCCGCTGCAGCCACAGTTCTCCTAAATGTACCAGCTGCTTCCGGTACATTTAGTAGAACTGTGGACCCGGTTCGTAAGTACGGATTGTCCATAACCCTGGGACTGCCTGTATAAGCCCTCTTAAAGGGGGACATTCATTTTCGAACGTTCGACCCCCCATTCACTTGTATTGAGTTCGGGTTCGTATTCAAACTTTTCGGCCGTTCAAATACAAACCGAACACAGGGGTGTTCGGCTCATCACTAGTCTTTATAGCAGAGCGAATTGAGCCTACCAAACAAGATCAGTGTCAGTACTCAAACTAGAATGCAGACTTACAGGGTTATTCACAAAAGGGTTAATAGTGTGGAGAAGGCCGGAGAAGTGACCAATCTAGGCCAGAATAGCTGACTTTGAAAAATTCTCCAATTCCGCTCACTTTCCAAATCAGTTATGTTGTCCTAGATTGATCACTTCTCCTGCCTTCTCCAAACTCTTCACCCTTTTGTGAATAACCCTGTGAGACTCCAATAAATGGTTGCTTTTCATGCAGGTGGAGATTTGCTTTAAAAGGTCAGTCCATCCTAAATACATTCTTCATTTGTAAATGGAAATGCAAGGAAGAGATCTCCGCATCAAATCACAGCTGTGGCTGCTAAGCAGAGATGAGTATATGGGGGTATACTTTTCACAGTTGGATTCTTCTTTATTTCACACAGAGAGAAGGCCAAAAGAGAAGTTTAACTCCCTGGTTTGGGTTTATACTGGCTGAATTTCCAGAAATCTCACAGCCTGAATCTCATGACCCACTGGTTATCACCCATGACAAACACCTAAGTGGGTGGACTTTTCCTATAGCTGGCCATAAAAAAAAAAAAAAGACAGATCTGGGGATGAAAGGAGGCAACCTTCCACATTCATTATAGTCACGCAAAACACCAACAACTTTTACTATAGGCTTAAACAATGTTTATGAATGCATGCAATGAAAAGGAACGAGCTGCAATACATAATTTCCTGTGGGCTGATGCAGCTTAATGCTCATTGTTGTTTTATTCACTTACCTACCTGACTAGCTTCACTATTATTACATTAGCCATATTCCTAGTGTAAACCAGTATGGCCAGCACTACAGGCCTGTTACTTCATAAAAGAATGAGCAATGCTGGGATCAGACTATGGAGGACAAAAGAACCTTTATTTAAACTACTGTTGTTCCAATGCTTTCTTTGGTCTACAAATTGCTAGCCTATACCGGGTTTACCTACCTGATCCAGAAGTAATTTTGCCAGATCCTGGTCCGCATCTTTCAGCTGTCCTAACTTCTTAATCAAAGGATGCCTGAAAAAGAGTGACAACGTTTAACATGGCTGCATAGAGATACAGTATAGTGAATAGTTTTGTGCTTTCAATCGCACATTCCCAAGTTTTGAATATAAGTTGCCTGCCATTTTTTTTGCTGTCCTTGGTATGCATCTGTGGGAGGTCTATGGATACCCTGATTCTGGTTGTCTTACTGGTCTCTGTTCCTCTCTGGATGACTGTGGTAAGCTTTGCTCTTAGTCTTTTCTATACAGTTATAGTAGGGCTGGTACTCTTAAAGGAAAAAGGCACCTTGGTAGTATGTGGCTACCACAAATGTTGGCAAACGTATGCCACTGAAAGCTCTTATGACAATGGTATGCCACTGAAAGCTCTTATGACAATGGTATGCCACTGAAAGCTCTTATGACAATGGTATGCCACTGAAAGCTCTTATGACAATGGTATGCCACTGAAAGCTCTTGGAGAAGCATGTGACAGCACATGGAGAGTCCACAGCCCTGGGTAGGCAAAGCACAGATTCACTTTTATATTTGCATCCCATAATCCTGTGCATGACTAAAGACTGGGAAAAGGACAACCAGCACTGTGAGCAAATGGGCTCTACTTTTCACCTGGGAGCTTACAGGAGGTAGGAACAGAGGAATTACATCATTTTGGTGATACTCCTTGTTGGTCCCGTCAGCAGACCAGAGGTGAGTCCTTGACCTAACTATTCTTGTTAACTGCAATGAAGAAAGGTGATGCCATCAACATGACTGTGCTTTTTGGCAGAGGTGTCTACATCTCATTACTGGCAAAATCATTGTTTTGGCACGTAGACAAAAAAAAAAAAAAAAAGGCTGCAATTTACCTCATTTGCCTGCTAGTTCAAAAGCAACTAAAAAGGACATGCTTCATCTAAAGCAAATTATCACAATGCAAAGCAGGTCAAACGCAGCCTCTGGACTGCCACATGTACCATTCTTTTGAAGCCCGTCAGATTTTGCTGACCTGCGTTTTGAAATGTGAACATTCCTGGGTTTTTTGTGCTCCTTTTTGCTAGCTGACAAAGCTAAGTGATGGGAAATTTGTTTTGTGCAGTCATAATACAGTGCCCCGTAAGAGTGCACCTTGTTCTAAATATGAAATAATGGTCCCATGGATACAGGTTTATAGCTTCACTACCCAAACAAACCCTCAGCTATGCAGAAATCAGGCTCATGGATTATTACTACCAATGACTGCTCACCCAGTGTTTATCTCCAGTGTAGGCTGCAGGAGCTGTGCTCGCTCCTCGTTGGTTTTAGCTAGCTGCTGAGTGCGCAGGAAGTGTCGAGCAGCTCCCATCTCCAGTACAGTAATCATAGCCGGGTGAGTGTCAAGACGCGGAGTAACCTGAAAGGATAAAATCGTGTTAGATTTAAATAAGAATGGAATTTACTGGCTACATCTTCTAGCCTGCATCCTACACATGCACAGCAAAATGACTTAAAAACTGAATACTTACATTGCTGGTGTCCAGGGCCCAGCACCCACCACATGCATTGAGTTTCTATGTTCTGAGGGTGCCTATATGTGTGTTCCCCTGGGTGCTCTGCTTTCTCACATAATAAAAACATACTGTGGGTTTGAAAGCTTTTATCTAAAAGTCTCTCTATCTATCTATATCTATCTATATATATAGATATATATCTATATCTATATATAGGGACTAACGTGGATGCCTTCAAGAGACCCTGTCAACTCAACTACCTTATTTTAAACCTCTCCAGTGCATCCAACTGTTCAGTATTTCATGGCCGACACTTTAAAAAACCAGGTGTTACTGAATATGGGGAAGTATGTGACCTCCTTTGATGATGCAGGGCTCAGGACTAGCATCCAGTTGTAAGGCAATGTCACTGCTCCCTTTAACCCCTTCATGACTGAGGCCCTTTTTTCAATTTTTGCACCCATGTTATATTCCACATTTTACGCCTGAAAATGACGTAAAACCCCCCAACATTATATATTTTCTGAATGCCAAGACCCTATAGAATAAAATGGTGGTAGTTGAAAATTTTTATGTTGCGCAATATTAGCGCAACTCCTTATTAAACCCCAAAATTTTGTGACAAATTTAATTAAATGCCCCAAAACACAACAAATTACCCATTTTTTTAATGAAATATAAAAGATGAGGTTACAACGAGTAAAACGATACCCAACATGCCCAGTTTACAGATTGCGTGCGACCGTGAAACGGCGAAAAACTGCAGTACCCCAAAAAGTCAATAAAAGACACTTTAAAAGCCCCCACAGGTCATCAATTTAGAGATACCCCAAAATACTGGCCCTAGGATTATTGCTCTCACTCCGGCGTGCGCGGCGATACCCAACATGTGTAGCGCGTTCGTCGTTTTCATGCGTAGGCGCACCCGGCACGTGTTTACGTGGCGACGCGCGTGCTCGCGGGGGCGGGGTACTTTAAAAATTTTTTTTTATTATAATTATCATTTATTTTATTTCATTTTAATTTTAAAAACTGTTTTTTTAAGGGGTTAAACCTCAACACCAGCCAGGTTATGTTGGGGATGGCTGCACCGGAGGCAGGATCAATAACGGAGAGCAGGGGAGGCTGTTTGACAAATGTACTTCACTCCGTTTGTTTTACCTTAATATTGGCCACTCGAGTCCCCAACCCATTCCTCATCCAAGCCATCAAATCTTCTGCTTCTTTCTCAGGTAGTTTGTCGGCAGCTGTGGAACAATAAAGATAAAGGGTTACATCGGGGCTGGACAAATCTCTAGGTGGCCTTAACTTACTACATAGGTATACCCACCCCTGGGCTTAGTTTTAGCCTTATATACTGGGTTATGTTTAGAACTGCAAAGATGGCGGTGTACCTGTCCTACTGTCCTCAAACGTCTCCTCCTTGTAGTGATCCACCACGATGTCGGTCTCCACTGAGATTAGCTTTTTCTGATCAAACTCTCTCAGATGCAGAAGAGTCAGTTCATCAAACTGCTCAAAGCAGAACAAAACCTGGAAGAGGTGCAGTGAAGAGTGTAAAGGAGCAATGACTTGGAAAAGTGGAAGAATGAGTGACAAAGACACACAAAGAGAGAACTTCTAGGACCCTCACCTCCGTCTGCTTCTTCTTCATTGCTTCATAATAGGGACTGTGCTCAGCAAGGTGTCGGTTGGGTGCACACAAGTAGTAGATGCTGCGGGTTCCTGCTTGCATACGGCTGCAGTAATCTGTTATGCTGGTCTGCTGGCCTGCAGGCAGAGCTGAGGACTCAAAACGCAGCAATTTGCCAATATCCTCCTGTTATAAAATGCAAAACAAAAATACTTATAAATGAATACAATCATACTAGTGACTCTCCAACAATGGTACTGCTTAGAACATTCATTATGTTCAGGTTGTTGTAACCAGTGCATGGAGGTTGTATCTGAGCCTCCTAGACATCCACTGGGTCCTAGGCTCCTCTCTAGGTTGCCTGGTAGATGATCTGTACTTCCCTTCTGATACAGGGTTCATACTAGAAACCAGTGGTGTTCTCCCTGTATTAGAATACCCAGGTCCACCCAACTCCCATTGTTAATATGAAGGGGTCTGTAAGGTAGCCAGAGTGGTTCTGCATGTAGCAGGGTTGGGGACGGTGGCAAAAACATCTGTCCCTGTGTGTCTGCGTGCCAAGTACTTGGCGGTTACTGTGTTTCACTGCTTCTCAGAATGCAAAATGTCTCAACCGATCCTAAAAAGAAACCTGTTACAAAAAGGCTGCTACTGCTCACCACCTACTCCAAAAAGCTAGTTGCCTGGCTGTTATGCAAATCCTCTTGCCTCAATATAATCCAGTACAGAAAATTTGGAGAAAACTAACACATGATCTACATGCTTGCTCCCAGCAAGAGACAAAGTATTAAAAAGACAGAAGTGAGCATGACAGCCAAGCATATGCATTTTTAAGAGGGTTAACAATCACAGCCTTCATATTTCACTGATGACAAGTTTGTTTTAAACCGGGATTGCCAACTGCATTATCGAATATACAGCTGACCACTAAAGGGAACATTTCCTGCAACAACAATACTGATGTAAATGAAATATATCCTCACCCTGACATCCTGTTCTGGGGTGGTAACAATCCCTTCCCGGATAAAGAGCCCATAATCCTCGAAGAACTTGCTGTATTTCTCAGGGTCCTTCTTACACTGGTCCAGGAAAAATTTAATCAGCCGTCTTTGTAGCAGATCACGCAGTTTTCTGACAGAAGCAATGCATACAAATAAAGGAAATTAACTTACTAAGACGTAAATCCATCACAATAAAGAATATATATATATATATTATACACACACACACATATACACACACAGCTCTGCCCAGAAGTAGAAGGTAAGTGACAGTATATAAAATTCAGGCGCTATAGTTACAACAACATGGTCCCTAGAGGAAGCTCTTTGTGAGGAAAATATTAACTTTGAAGAAAACAAAATGGTAAAAAAATAAAATGTACAAATGCCTTTAAACTATACTGCTCCAGGCAGGCACATACAGCAGGCAGTAACCAGCAGCGCATGCTCAGGTTCTCCAGGATCCACCTTCTCCCAACTAGGCATAGAAACACATAAGCCACACTCTTCTGTATTGTTTGATGAACCACAAGAAGATTTATTGATGTCAAATTAGGTCAGAAAGACAGACATGCTCTCTCCCGTCAGATGTGACTCCACTCCAACGCGTTTTACCCAATGGGTTTTATCATAGGAGGTCATAGTTCACCAAAAAGTACATTAGAGTGCGGCTTATATGTTTGTATGCCGAGAAAAAAATTACAAGTGTAAAACTGCACATATCTACATTGCCTTCTTCCTCTGCAAAAACTGACCAGTGATTCAGTGTAAGGGAGGGTATTAATAAGAGATGAGGAGTCAACTTCCTTCGTGCAAAATCATATTCCAGCAAAGCTATATTTACAATGGACATTATATTCAGTACGATCCAGCATGTCTCAGCTTACCTAATGAGAGCACTCTCCTGCAGCAGCTCACGGCTCAGATTCAGAGGTATATCCTCACTGTCCACAACTCCTGTAACAATAAAGAAAGAATAACATATGAGGTGGGGCAAGGTGTTAGGCCACTAGCTTTAAACCAAATATTCCTAAAGCTGAACTCCAGGCAAACAGATGAATTACATGTAGAGCTGCAGCTAACGATTATTTTCAAAATCGATTCGTTAGCCGATTATTAAGTTCGATTAATCGGTTAATCGGATAAAAAATAAAATACATTTTAAAAAATGGCTCCAGTGATGGACTTCTAGTTTGTATTAACATGCAGTATACGAGTTCTGGTTTACCAGTTGATGGATCTGCGTTTCCGTCCATCCTGTCCTGGGATTCACAAAGCCCTACCAGGCAGTCTGTAGACCTGACAACTAGGCCTTGCCAGCCTGTCACAGGACAGTGAAGATGAGGCAGCAGACTGATTAGCTCATCTGTCAGTCTTCCTTCTCCTCCTCTAAGCACACTCCTTGTTAATAAATCTATCTACCTACCTACCTACCTACCTACAATAGCACAAATTAGCTCCTTGTTCTACTTTTCACTTTCCCAGTCTGAACTTTCCTATAGGAGGATGTTAAAACCATAAAACCAGATATATTGAAATATGTATGTGTGAACCTTAAATGATGAATGATTTTCTATATTTTAATCTATCCAAGTTTGGAGATTCAGTTTTGACTGTGCTGCTGATTTTTAGTTTACAATTGGTAATCAATCAGTAAGCCAGACAGGCAGACCTAAGTATAGTTGAAACAGTTGTTAGGAATGCTCAAGAAGACTTGGCCTTCAAAATGAGTTTGAAGAATAAACCACATTACTCAGGACATAGACTATGATGCCCAAAATGGGAAAGAAGGAGAACACATGACTCAGCTACTAGAGTATGGCACTCCCTTATGCTAATCAGAAAGACTTTTAAGGTAAACATCACATAGGTTATTTTAAAGTAAAAGCATGGATAAAAGGATGAGGGATGATCCTTCAAGGGTCACACATTCACTCACAGACACACACTCATACTCATTCACTACAGATCCACACACACACACGCACAGCATCACAAAGACACGCCCACACCCCCACACTCACATTGAATAGACAGACACCTGTTAGGACTATTTTTACTTCCTAACTAAAAGACATGTTTCTTAAGCATCTTATAGATTTCTGCTGTAAGATATACTATATTTTGTAATCATCAAGCATCTTATAGACTAATTCTGTAAGATATACTGTACCATATCCTGTAATATTTTGTAACTTTAAATTAAACACATTGTGAACTTTATGCAACAACGGAAACAATCATCTATTATTGAACTTTTCCACCCTATGCTTCGAGAAAAGAAATATGACATAAAAAATCATATTTCGTGTCATTTTCTTACAGAGGATATTGGAAGAGGTTGGTACTAAAACATATTTTCTGATTTCTTTAGTGTTCTGCCTCCATAGGCCTACATCTAGCATCTTGTTACACCCCGTAGCAGCACACAACTGATGTATTCATACACAAATTGCTCACCACGCAGGAAGCGCAGCCACTTGGGTAGAATGTCTGTGGCTTTGGTCTGGATGAGGACTTTCCTGCTGTACAGAGCCACGCTGGATCCCAACTCCCTACTCACATCAAACATGGAAGGTTTCTGCAACAAAGAAACAAATTCATTACACAATGCCAGACCGATCACATCCATACTCGTGAGATTGGCTTAAAACACAGTGTCCTGTTCCAGAGAAAATACTTTTCTGCTTACATATGATTGGCTTAGAGGCATTGACCGAACTCACCATCTCTGGCACGTAGAAAATGCTGCGGATATTCAGAGGTGCGTCTGCCTTGTAGTGTAGCGTGTAGCGCGGTTTGTCATATGCCTGGGCGATGTAACGGTAGAATTCCTCATGCTGAAACTCGCCGATCTCTTTGGGATCCATCATCCACAGGGCCTGAATGGAGTGGCATTAGAAGCAAAAATCAGGAAAAGGGAGATTAAATGTGCAATTCTGAAGCCGACTATGAGAAATGTAAAACTGCGCCCTATGTAAGCATGAGCATCTGATACGTATTTTGCATCTTTTAAAATAGAGTTCCAAATAGTTGACACATCCAGTCTCTTAACTAAATCTTTACACTCCCTTCACTTTCCCCCAGTAATTGCTACTTGTAAAGGACACTAAAGTTTATATACTGTATTCTTTCACAAGGCTGTTATGCACATAAGCACCAAGCTTCCTTGTATACCCCATACAGACAAGTATTTGCTGAAAATGTGCTTAGCCTGAAAACGGATGCAGCCACCACATCTAAAGACTGCAATATATGACACTTTTGTTCTTGGTTTTAGATACACTTTAAGGCTATATGGAAGGCCTGCGTTATCAGTTTACATCCTACCTGTAACGTATTGATCCTCTTTCCATTCAGGAAAAGGGGGAAGGTGACAAAGTTGCTGTATTTCGTTACCACGTCTGCAACATCATAGAAGAACACATGAATCAGAAGTATTTCCCACAGAAAATGTAAAAAGTAATTGACATTTTTCACATTTTATAAATGACCTCAGACTTTTATCACTTTGGTACATTATTCCAGTCTTTCTCAACTTATTTTCAGTCACGGCACCTTTTAAAAGTATGCAAAATCTCAAAAGCACCCCAGTCTAAAATGTAAAAAACATGAATGTAAAAAAAGATATGTGGCCCAACCCAAAATCAATTACAAAACCTTATCATAGACAGGGGTCTGGTATGGATTTTAAGGGGGGACCCCAGGCAAAAAAAAAAAAAAAAATGACGTGGAATTTCACACTTCACATCAGAGTTAGCCCATTTCACATCAGAAGCCTCCCTCCCTTCGCATCAATCAGAGCCCCCTCCGCCCCATATCACATCAGAAGACTTCCTTATATATCAGAAGCCCCCCTCCCTTCACGTCAGAGTCCTCTACTTTAGCAAAAGTGTGAATGCACCCCTGACAAAGCCAGAAGGCACCCTGGCTGAAAAAGGCTGCATTATTCTGTTTCCATATTTTGTAGTTAGTTAGGCTAGGGTAAAAAGTCTATAGACATCTGTGTGGGCACTAGCATACAAAGCTGCTGTGAGCTGTATTGCATAGCGAGGTTATGGTGATGCCAGCAGCCATTTCATAAGCTAGGGCTCCTGTATGTACAGATCACCCATGTCAACCATTAATATCTGATAAATAGTTCTAAAAAAATAAAAATAAAAGAACTGTATCAAAGGAAAACTGAGAAAAGAATGCACAGCAAGAATGTAACAGAGAAAAGGTTTTAAAAGAAGACAAAAGTCACCAGGAACCTGAGAAACTCACCTTTCACTCTGTCCTCATTGGCAAACTCCTTACATTCATCCTTCAGATGGATGACGACCTTTGTTCCTGGCCTCACTCCACTGGCCTCTGCCAACTCAAACACTCCAGACCTGAGGAAAAAGAAGCAACCATGTACATATAGCTAAATGAGTGACTGTAGAATGACCAAATTAGGCCGACTATCCATCAATCCTCAAATATAAAGCAAATAAATAAATAAATCTGAGCTCTCACAGGCTGTGTAGTGGAGTACAGCCCAAAAAAGGGGAGGAGCAATGACGTTCTGCCTGTTTCTGTATTGCCCATCCTTCTAGGAGCCTATACCCAGAGGTCTACTGTGCCCTCACAATTAATATTTTTATTATAAATTGTTTTTATTAAAAGGTTCTTAGTACAAAACATAGCATAGGCACTCACATCCGCGAGAGCACACAGTTCAGTACAGTACATAGCAAACAAAATACAGTAAAGGAACACCCAGTAAAAGGAACAGACCCATAAACAAGGTGTATGTCCCCTGTCCCCAAGAAAGTGTGTGTCCTCCCAACTCCAACCGCCCCATACGGAGTGTCATTACATCTTACAAAGTTGCAATGTGTACAAGGTTGGACATACAATGGTTATATCGCCTCAAGTCCCCGGTTCACACTCAGTAAGAGGTCCGCATAGGAGAAAGAATGAACCTCTCACCCTGTCGTATCCGCAGACTCTAACCTTCCTCCCTAGACCTTGGAAAACTTACTGGGGCATCCTCTCCTCTGATAGGTCGCCTTGTAAAGGCGTAAGTAGGAGTTGACAAGGCCCTTTCAGTCGGAAATGTTTGGAGGTGCACTCCTTCTCCACCGTAGTATCACTACCTTCCTGGCGCAGAAAAATACAATTCACAGGAATGTCTGTAGCGCAATAGTAGGAACGACTGCTTCAGTCAGCCCCAGAATATACATGTGTATGCTAGGTATGAATGGAGCATCAATAAATTGAGACATAAATTGAGCAACGGCAACCCAAAATGGTCTGACTCGTAGGCAGGCCCACGAAATGTGTATAAGATCTGGCGACGAATCAGAGCATCTCCAACACATGAAACCTCCACCTCCATAAATGCGAGCAAGTCTCACCGGAGTATAGTATATCCGGTGTAATATTTTACATTGAATAAGCTTGTCTCTAGCAGAGACCAGATGACTAAAGGGATAGCCCCAAACATCCTCCCCTCACAATGAATATTTGCAGAAATAAAGAACTTCTGTCCAAAAGATTTATCAAGGGACAAGCCGACATCAAATAATTTTCATATTTTCCTCATACATCTGGAAAAACAATTATACAGACCAAAAAAACAACAACAAATGCTAGCCAAACAAACTGCTTATGCTGAAAACTCTGCTGATCATGAATGAATCATAGAACATAAATCAATTCCAGTCATGGAGTGGGAACACATCCTTCACTCACCCATCAGATATCCAGCAATACCCGGCACTTCCAGGCTCTGAAGCCTGCGAGTAAACAACAACCTTATCCGCAACCATGAATGCCGAATAGAAACCAACACCGAACTGGCCAATAATCTTCCCAGAACTGTCAGCCTGATTCTGCAGAGCGTCCAAAAAGGCCTACAACAGAAAGTAGAGCAGTGTAACAACATACTGCATGTACTGTGTTATAATATCAACGTATCCATATTTTTATTATCAGCTAAGCTCTTACCTTAGATCCAGAGCGAGCGATGGTCCCCAGATTGGAGACCAGCTCCTCCTGCGTCATTCCCACTCCAGTGTCCTGCGGAACAAGGTCAAATTTATAACAAACGATACATAAACTGCAAGAAAGCGTCAAAACTAAAAAATGTCCTAATGTTTAGAACCCTTGGCTAAAACCGAGCTCTCTTTTTCTATAAAGAGGGCTTGAGTCCTCCAAAAGGAAGGAGCCAGGCTCTTTTGCCTAATGTCATCCCCCTAAGGGTGTGGCTTATAGCTGCTGAGTCCTTCAATGAACATTCAAGGAAAGTTTCCCTTTTTCAACACAAATTGTGTCAATTTATCAATAGTGGGCAGAAGGCTGCAAGCTGAAATCCAAAGTTACTCAACATTGAGCCGAAACATGTATCTACCCCACTATAGTCGAGTTACGTACAACGCTGCAGTTCTGTCACCCAATTCCTCGTACCTGAATAGTGACGGTCCCCTTATCACTGTCTGTCTGTAGGTGAATCTCCATCTCCGGCAAGGAAATACCCTGGGACAGGAGCTTGTAACGAAGTTTTTCAAGAGCATCACTGGCATTTGAGATCAGTTCCCGGACGAAGACCTGCCACAGGAAAAGCCAAGTCATAAATAAATATTCAACTTTTATTACTTTGATTGCTACTTCCAGAACCCTCTGTCATCCATTTCAACATAATGAGCCTCGTTTATGAGGCCCTCCAATGTGAGTTATTCCCCTCCTAGCAATCAGTTTCCCCTTACCCTGTCTGTCTGCTCCAGTCTGCATTTATGTAACCCAAGGATTGATTTACTAAAAGGTGTCACAGTCTTTCCTTCATATAAGCAGGTCTACCACATACAGGGAGGATAAACACATGGACCACTGCTTCCACAGCTGTCCTGTGAAACTGACCTGAATATCACAGAGCCGATAATGCAGACTGCAGAATGAGTCACACAGCAGGATCACAGCCATGCTCTCTACTATCAGAGTCAGCGCTGCCTTGCTTAGTTAGTTATATGCACACGGTGCTTCCACTTATGCAGGCAGTGCTAGGTTTTCCTATCAGAAATAGTGTGTTATGCATGTGTAGCCCCTATATAATATACATATATGTGCTATCACAGCGATTCTTGTTCCTAACTGTAAGGAGTTAATTTGTCACTGTGTGTGATCTGAAGCAGAGATTTGTGGGGATTGCAGTGCAGAGCTGACACTGGGGATTGTTAATAGAGCTTTTGTGAACTACGACTCCCAGAAAGTGTGTATAAAATGATAGAATATCCGACCTTTAACCCCTTAGTGATCAGGACCAGCCACCGACGCTCTAATTTGTGTGGTATCCCCCTATTCCCTCCCTAAAATGTAGATATATACCTTACATTTTTATATTTGTTTATTCATAAAGTGGGTGGAGACTGATCCCTATAGGGGCCCTTATAAATAAGGAATTCATAAGGTATCACTTTTAGGTGGTACTGGCCTTTAATTACTGTGTATAAGTAGAGATGAAAAGTTGTACCTCTTTTTCAGAGTATAACGAGCGTGCAACAATGTCCAGCAGTTTCTTAGTCTCGGCCTGAAACTCATGCTTGGAGGCAGAACCTGTAACAAAGAAGCGGAAGGTTTTAGCCACTAGCAACAGCCCTGCTACAGTTTATAGATCCAGTACAGAGACTTCAACGGAAACATCCACTTAAAATGTAGGCAAATAACCCCCTGCACAAGGAGGAAATACTTCTTTCTACACTCCCCACTCTCTCTAAAACTATTGTATGTACATTAATGTCTTATTTTAATATAATGAAGCTGAATTGACAGTTCTTTTCCATTCTTATAGCCGTGATAAATGGGAGTTTTTGACAGTACTTGGGGCCAGCGAGGAAGCGATTCCACGGAGGTGAGTGGCGAGTGGTAGGCTCTATGCATGCGACTGTCACCCATGTGACATCAGTCTTAGGTCGTGTAAATGGCGGAGGAGGAGAGTAATACTTTCTTGTAACATAACAATGTTTTATTGGGGGGAAACAATGGCCAATAAGATTTTTGGCCCCTTGCTCCTTCTTTGCAGCCCTTAGTGGTTAAAGAAGAACTCCAGGTTGTATACTCTGTCCTGGCTGGCCTCTGTACCAGTCCCCGCAGCCTCCTCTCCCCTTGGGCTCAGAAGTTCGAAGCCCCTCTGACATCATCACTTCTAATAGAGTACATGCACTTTTAGTAGACGTGAGGACGATGAGATGCATAACACAGCCTGAGTGAAGGGGGGGGGGGAGAGGTGAGCAGTCACTGCTGTAGGACTGAGGATCGGGCAAGTATATCTTCTTTATTATTGCCCCTAGAGAAAAATCAGCAGTTAACCCTTGGAGTGCGGGGGTAGTCCCACTGCAAGGGTTCATTTTTCTACAACCTGGAGTTCTTTAATTTACCTTGAGTTTTAAGTGTAAAGGCTAATTTATTTTCTTTTTTAACTTTTGCTATAGCGCTGAAGGGTTAGATTTACCCCTCGATTTGCCCTGATAACAAAAAGTGAGGAGCAATCTTCCAATGGAGAAAACTAAGATGGGATATTCCTCACTTTGCAGAGATTTACTTTCACGTTCTGTTGCATCTGCAGAACAAAACTTGAAGGGATAACTCCAGAATGGGACAAAAACAGCAATAAACTGATGGGCTTTAACCCTTCTCTGCTTCATCCAAAAATAAAAAAAGTTTTGGCTCTACATACACTTTTACCCGAAAGAGGGCCCAACTGTTCACCTGCTGATAAAAGCTGCACTTCTGCATGTAATTCTTCCACATCGAGTCTAGCTAGTACTAAGCGGCTGGATGAAATCATCTCCCCTTGGTATACCTGCACATGGCATATGTGCTGATAAGAATAGGGGTTCTCTTCAGCACCTACCAAAGAGGTGGATCCACCAATTCCATACCCGCTGGGGAACTGACAGCATTTCTGTAGTCTGGACATTCTCACATGATACAAACGTATTGATAGTAGGTGTAGTTCACCGTCATCCGTGGTCACTATGAGCACCATCTGTATACATAGGATATTCCCGGATCCAATAAGGAGTGCAGCAGGATACAACCATTTACCGTTCACTGGCATGTTTCTCACTGGGCTGCATTGTGTTACTGCCTATGCCACACTCCCTGAACTGGTGTCTTTTGAACATTGAATGGGCAAATAAAGCGCATGGGAAGGTGAAATAAAGAAGAAGTTCCAACAATTATGTTTCAGAGAAATGATATCAGATTATGAAATAGTGTGTGTGAGAAAGATTACATCTTGCGTTGCCCAAAAGTCACCCTGAAATAGAAGTTCATGAATAATACACAACATTCCACTGTATTTATTATGAAGCAAAACTCCAGCAGGAGCTGGGAAGCGGGCAGGATGGTGGTTACACCGAGCTTTGTTTAGTACTCGGTTTAAAGACTGGGAGTCTCACAACCTGTCAATCAACTCATGCAGGCATGGATGGGTAGGACAAACTGGGAGTCTTAGCAGCCCAGGACCCCCCAATGCAGAGAGAAGCAATGTCATTCTATTGGCACAGATAGGTATGAACTACACAGGGGACGTTACATGACTGGTAGCCCTGCAGCATAGTGGTCACCGGTCTTACAAACAGGATACTGGGGATACCATTACAGACAACAATCTAAACAGCTTTCAGGAATTAGACATCTTCAACTCTCCTGCCTCAGTTATTTTCATTTGGGCATCAGGCATGAAAGTGTCTAAAGGAACCCCCTCACTGAACACCTTTCTTATCCATAGCAATCATTCCACTATTTACTGTGCAGTTGATATCAGACAGTTCTTCCTTCAGATACCTGAAGCACCCTAGATTTTGTATATTTGGCTATAGAGAGATTGGGTCTTCACCTTGCACGCTTTCAGTGTCAGATATGATGGTATGTAGAGGTGGTTCCTCCTCCTTGTTCTCAGTCTCTGCAGTCTGTGTGCTGTATCTCCGGCAGGCTGTGGCACTGAGGGAAGAAAGGCTGTTTCTGGAGGACAATGAGTACCAGGTAGATGGTTGGCACCTGGGGATATAGCCTAGGGGGACACAAATAGTCACTCATTATATTTCATGCACAATATTATATTCATCATGCTTAATATCACCTGTATACTTATCGTGTGGTCACATGTATCTAGCTGTACATACAAAGGTTTTTTTCTGCATTTTACTATATATACTTACTTTTCTCATTTTAACGCAGGTCAGTGTTGTGTCCCTCTATGCTCCACTTCCCCAAACATCCTGTAAGGGAGTGTGCACTCTGCTATTCAGAGCACAGCTGCTGCTAGAGAGATCCCAAAGAACAGGGCTGCTGTCAATCAAAGACCTTCTGGGAGGAGCAAGGGCATGGCTTTGAATGGAGTACTTCTGGGAGGCCTGTGTTGAGTGGCCGGTAGTGTGCACACAACAGGGTGGCTCTAGGGGGACCCTGCAAGCCGCCTGGACATCCCTAGAGGAGG
This sequence comes from Nanorana parkeri, assembly GCF_000935625.1. Taxonomy (NCBI): domain Eukaryota; kingdom Metazoa; phylum Chordata; class Amphibia; order Anura; family Dicroglossidae; genus Nanorana; species Nanorana parkeri. The sequence continues at coordinate 3,195,557 of NW_017306287.1, forward strand.
GAATGATATAGTATGGATTTTAAAAAGCCCATTTTGCAGCAAAGACGTGCTTCACATAAATATGGGACAGGAAAGCAGCAATGATATAAAGGTATGGTATTAGATTTATTTTGTATGCTCAAAGGTTTAAAAGAAAGCTAAAGCCAAACCTTTTATTGGCTTTAGCCCTCATTTGGGTCACAGGAGTATATTTACTAATGTCCTCCTGTGACCCAAAGTCAGCATTTAGCTGGCTACTGCCCGCTATTTGCAGACACTGTAGAGCCGCACCGCAGCTGAGAAAATCCCAACAATGTTGTCAGAATCCACCGTGCTGCCTGACTGACAGCTGGCTCTGACTCTCTATAGCCAGTACCAGCTGTGCCCGCCCCCTCCCCTGTCTGTCCCTCCAGGGGGGAATCCTGCAGGGAACAGTGACTAACAGTCGCCACCCTCTGCAGGAAGAAGACGGTGAGCTGAGTGATCGGTGGTTGCATGACCGTTCAGCTCTTGCGCTATAGAGCCAGCATGTGACACCAGCTCTATGTATTGGGAAGAGAACATTTTACTCTCCCAATACTCCTCCTTTAATGACACTTAGCTTTGGCTGACACTGTCCCCCCTCCTGTGCCTCACTATTTGCCAGTCTGTGTAGAGGGACAACCTTGCTTACCAATAGCGAGGCATCAGAGGTGACAGGGCCAAGCGTGACTGAAGCTGCTGTTTGCAAAGTAAAGCTGGCAGGGCTTCAATGACCGAACATGAAGCACTATAAGGGAGGTACAGAAAAATGATCAAAGACCAACAACAATGAATCCATGGAAGGTAGAGGAAGGTAGAGGACATGCCAGTTACTATGTTGTAACTCTCTGACCTTGTCCTGACCGGAGGGGTCAGTGTGTAGCAGTGAAGCAATATGTACAGATCAAATACCTTACTGGACACGTCTGCTTATTCAGACGAGTCACTCCAATGTATATGCACTCTTTTACTGTTCGCGTTGTTCACCATGTATAAGTAGAAGAATATTCTAGATTATTTTTAGATACATGTTAATCCACCAAGTTTTATAACACAAGTGCACTTAACGTCCCCCCTCCCTCCCCATGACCTAAACTAGGGGTGTCAAATCCAAACTTACTAGGGGCCACGCCGAGGGTTGTGAATAAAGTCAGGGGCCGGACATAAAGAACATTAACCCTGCTGCTTGCCACAGTACAAAGCTTGGCCCCACTAATCATTATATGACAGTCCTAGTGTCCTGTGTGTGAGGGCACTACAAGTGTCAACAGTCTCTGTTGACACTTGTAGTGCCCTCACACACAGGACACCAGGATTGTCATCCAATGGACAGGGACTGTTTTACAATTGTAGTGCTGTCCTCTGTCCTAGGGCACTGCAAGTGTCATCAGTCACTGTCCATTATATGACAGTTCTGGTGTCCTGTGTGCGATGGCAGTCCCTGTCCAATATATGACAGTTCTGTGTATGAGGGCACTACAAGTGTCAGCAGTCCTTGTCCATTATATGACAATCCAGGTGTCCTGAGTTCGATGGCAGTCCCTGTCCAATATATGACAGTTCTGTATATGAGGGCAGTACAAGTGTCAGCAGTCCTTGTCCATTATATGACAATCTTGGTGTCCTGTGTGCGATGGCAGTCCCTGTCCATTATATGACACTTCTGTGTATAAGGGCACTATAAGTGTCAGCAGTCCCTGTCCATTATATAACAGTCCTGTGTGTGAGGGCACTACATTAACCTCTTGCCGTCCGCCCGTAGTAAAAAAACGGACGGACTGCAAGGGACCGCTGACAGTTTTGGTGCCCTCGCTCACAGTCAGTCCCAGATACACACACCGGGACTTACTGGAGTTGCGGAAGCAAGAGGCAGAGGCGAGGAGGAAGGTGCGGGCGAGAAAAAAAACCTGTGGCCCAGGAGGGACGTGTGGCGAAGGAGGGACGTGTGGCGAAGGAGAAACGTGCGGCCCAGGAAGGGGGTGCGGGGTCCTCAGGCTGAATTGCCAATCCAAATGTTTTCTGCCTGAGCGCAGGCTAGAAAAAATAAATAAAAAGCGCCCTGTACAAAACACAGGACTGGCGGCCTAATAAAATCTGGTGGGCCTTGTAATTGACATATGTGCCCTAAATGATCCCACCCCCCCTCCACAGATCCATACTTACCGAGATCTGACAAGCACAGTTCTGCTATTGTTTACATTCCAGCACTGCAATGCTCCCTCTGCTGGCAGCACCTGCACATTACAGTCCCATAGATTTATATAGGAGCCTCTCCCAGCCTTGGAGCGCTGGATGTCAACAGAGAAGCAGTGTCCCTCTGAGCTCGGTAAGTAGGGATCTGCAAAGGGTGCAATCATTTAGGTCAGGGGGGGAAAAAAAATAAGTGCACTCATTCTTTACATTCATATGTGTTCATAGCCCTGAAGAAGGGGGGAGGTCTTTGAGCCCCTGAAAAGTGTTGGCTGTCCTATGTTGTAGTTGAACTAATACTGATATTAAAGGTTTTTGGACTCACACAGATGTATATTCAAATCTGGGCCCCCTCATTGAGGGTATTTACTGACAGCGGCCTCACCAGAGCCACAGTGTCCTATCACAATCCTACCAATATGATCATTTGAACCCAGGGCCTCATCTCTGCTTTTCCCAGAGGTTTCATTGCTGTCTGTGTCCCCATTACAAAGAGTCAGTCCCTGTAATTGTCCCAATCACCAGGAATGAAACGGGAGGGGAAATCTAAACAGTCAAGTTGTCACCAAACAGGAATAGAAAGGAAACTTTCCAATGGGGGCACTTGTTCCCATGACAACTGTCTATATCCCTTATATTGGAAAGATATGTTCTCACTTCCTGTTGAGCCTACAGGACAGGGAGTGAAAAGGGATCTGCATAATGGGACACAGATGGCAACAAAAATCTGACAGAGGATCAAAACGGAAAAAAATAAAAACTTTATATATGCATTAATTATCGCTTTCTTATACATCTTTGGCTCTCTGGTGGTGACATGTCAGCACTTGTGTTTCCAGACCTGCAGCTGTCATATAGGAGTTACTTTGCCTGAGCTTCATCTGCAAGAGTGGGAACACAAACGGCTGCAGCATCAGGAGTGAGACTCATGGCCAGTGACATTGTTCTGTTTGACCCAGGCCTCCAGCCATACATTAGATATCCCTTTAAGGAAAGGGTACCCCTTGCTCTAGGGTGGGTCATTTACAGCATCCCCAAGGTCATCATAGGTAGAGAAGCCCCAGCTACGGTAGGCTAGAGCTCCCCGTCCATGCGGAACTACAAATCCCAGCCTGCCATGCAGGCACTGATATAGAGCACCCCCGATATCACCTTGGAGGACACCCAGATGTCATAACACAGAGACCACGTGGGTGTCACAACCCAGCTCCCGTTGGTAAAACGGACATATGGCGTCATGACAGAGACGGGCCTGACGTCAGACGACTCACCGGCAGCGCTCCGCCCCGACACGAGGGCCCCGGGCCGGCCCCAAGCTCTCAGAACCCGGCTTAAGTTTCCTCTCAGCAGAGCAGCAGCCGCCATGTTGCTTCTGTACCGGTCACGTGACTGACGTCTACTACGAGCGACTGTGCGCCGAGATGACGTCACGGGGGTGCGCGTGTGACCCAGATGGGTGGCAATGTCATTAACCTGGTGTGGTGTTGTATGGGGAACTGCCGGGCCTGTGTTGTGTGCAAGCAGTGAATGTATAGAAATAACGAATTAAACAATCCTGTTTACATCCCTGTGTACTGTACATACTGGTACCTCCTAGCTGCTGCTGCTGCTGCTCCTCACCTAGGGTTGCCACCTTTTCTTCAAGCGAAACCCGAACCCTCCAGCAACGTGCGGACATTTTTTGGGGGCAGAATGAGTTGCGGCTCATTCATACGTAAATAGCGCCATTCATATACAAATATCACAGTGGAGACTATTTTCAGTGGGGGGCCAGTAGCCCCTATCTTAATTTTGGTTGCCCCTGTCTGCCTGACATCATGTGTCCGGGTTTCTGCTGCCATGAAACGCGGACACAGCATTCAAAACCCGGACTGTCCAGGTGAATCCTGGACAGGTGGCAACCCTATCCTCACCTCCAGGGACGGGTCCAGGTTTTTCTGATTTGTACCTGAAAGTGTCATTGGCTCCAAGTAATGTGACCACGTCATAGATTACAATAAAAGTAATAAAAGGAGAGATTATACTGCCTGGTTCTGCCACTTTTGCTTTCTTGAAGTGATACGTCAGAGGAATCGCCACAATTTGCTGCGCTTCAAAGTTTACATATGGCCAAGTCCCCCTGCTGAGGGCTGTGGTTTCTTCCACAGGTCATTGCATCACTACTGCGTCCTATAGAGCGACGCTTCCCAACCCTATTCTAGTCACAGCACCCTTTAAAAGTATGCAAAATACCAAGGCACCCCCAGTCTAAAATGGTGTGTGGTCCCACCAAAATCCATACCAGACCCAGATAGAAGTCTGATTGCATTTTGAGGTGGACACCATGCAAAAACACAAAACATGTGGGATCCCTTTATCACATCAGGAGCCCCTCTTTACCTCAGAACCAACCACCCCCTTTCATATCGGAATCCCGCACTCTTCATTAGAGTTCCCCTTTGCATCAGGAGTCCCCCTTTCATATCAGATGCTCCCCTTCACATCGGGAGCCTCCTTTCACACTGGGAGCCCCCCTTTCACATCAGAACCAACCCCTCCTTCATATCAGGTGCCCCCCAACTTTCCCATCTGAAGCCTCCCCTTTCCCATCAGGAACCCCCCTTCACATCAGAACCAACCTGCCTTTCACATCAGGTGCCCCCTGAGTTTCCCATCAGAACCCTCCCCTTACCCATCAGGAGCCCCCCTTCCACATCAGAAGCTCTCTTCACATTAGGACCCCTCTTCACATCGAAAGTCCCCCTTCACATCAGGAACCCCTCTTTTAAATCAGAACCACACCCACCCCTTTAAATTAGGAGCCCATCTTCACATCCTGGCTCCTGTCTCGCAAAGCATTTGCTTTGATGATAAGGCTTTGCACAAACAAATGCCAAAAACGGAGCAATTGGTGCTGTCATGTTGACTGTTCCCTGACATAAGAGATATCACCTTGGTAAGAGCTGCATCCAGCAGGTGCTGAAGGGAGTTTATATCCATCTTTATGTATGAAGGTGCTCGGTCCTTAGACCTTCAATTCTACGGGATGCTGCAGGCTCAGGCACACAAATGTCACATACAAATGGCATACCTCAGTCCTTCAGTTACTGCAGCCATTCAGGCTCTAACGCTGCAAAACCATCACAAACCTTTATCCTTTCTCCACCACGCTTCACGGTTGGGATGAGGTCAAGAGGCACCCACTATTTGCCATTTATATATCATTTTCTGTGCATGGATGGTGTATTCCTCTGAAATCTTAACTCAGAAAAACAAACTTTACATTTCACAAAGGTGACACAAAAGCAAGAAGAGGATTTGAACTTTTAAATGACCCTCTCTGATGCTGGACCACACATCTACGGGAAAAGTCAATGTTCAATTAGTTTAATAATGTGAGTCTATTTCTGGGGAGGACTGGGCAAGAGGCAGGAAGGCAAATGCCCCCTGGGCCTTAACTTTGGGTTTGTGGCCCTGAGATACTTCTGTGACAGATGGTGGGTATTATATAGCTACCTGCTCTCTGTACAGTCCTGGGATCACAGTGTCTGCTAGAGGGATGTCTTCCATCACTGCAACTACCCACATTAAAGGGGAGTCATAGTTTTAAGTTTCCCACAGTAAGATATTATACCCACACTCCTCCAGCAATGGCAGAGAGGGACACCCAGCCTTGGACCTCTTCAAGCTTCAGCCAACACCTTCAGATGCCTCTGGTCTTTTATTTCTGGATATGGTCTCTGGTGGTGAGAGCGTGCAGTCCTAACTGGCTTCGCTGGGTGCTTTTTCTGGGCTTTGTATCTACTTTACTCCTTTCAAATGATGACTTTTGCTTGAAGTCCCATTTCCACCAGTCAGGTCCATTGTGCATAGCACATTGCTCCTTTTTGTGTGTTGCATTAAGGCAGCCAATTAATTGCAATGAACTGCCTAAGGCATAACAGCATCCCTCTCTCATAAACTCAATAATATAGAGGGGAGGGGTGTTTTGTAGTCCTAATACACTTTTACTGTACCAGGGTGACAATGCTCATTTAACAAACTGTATCTATGGAGGAGCTGCGTTGTCTCCCTAGTACAGTAGGAGTGTTAGGACTATAGAAAACACCCCCTCTTCTAGTAAAGAAGGAGTGTTAGGACTATAGAAAGCACCCCCTCTCTTAGTACAGAATAATTGTTAAGACTATAGAAAGCACCCCCTCTCCTAGTACAGAATGACAGAATGATTGTTAAGACTATAGAAAGCACCCCCTCTCTTAGTACATTAGGAGTGTTAGGAGTGGACTATAGAAAGCACCCCCTCTCTTACCGTAGTACAGTAGGAGTGGACTATAGAAAGCACCCCCTCTCTTACCGTAGTACAGTAGGAGTGGACTATAGAAAGCACCCCCTCTCTTACCGTAGTACAGTAGGAGTGGACTATAGAAAGCACCCCCCACTCTTAGTACAGTACAGTAAGAGTGTCAGGACTATAGAAAGCACCCCCTCTCCTAGTACAAAAGGAGTGTTAGGACTATAGAAAGCATCCCCTCTCCTAGTAGAGGAGTGTTAGGACTATAGAAAGCACCCCCTCTCCTAGTACAGAAGGAGTGTTAGGACTATAGAAAGCACCCCCTCTCCTAGTAGAGAAGTGTGTTAGGACTATAGAAATCACCCCCTCTCCTAATTTTCATAACACAGAGGGGAGTGTTCTGTAGTCCTAACACACTTCCTGATAACACTGTATGAGATAACACTACAAACTACACAGTCTACGTTTTCCTGCACTTATTGAGCAGATATGACAAAACAGCTTCAATGGTATATTTAACAGACTAAGACAAATAAGAGAAGTTCATTAAGTTCTTAAAAGACAAATAACTGAAGAAAAGACAAAGCACAAGAGCAGATTTATTATAAGGAGCCGACTGCAATGAAAATATGGTCAGTATAAAACGTAATACACAGTGTACATGGACTATATGGGGCATTGCAGGAGTTTAGTAATCTGTCTCAGAGAATCCCCTATAAACAAATATTCTCGGAGCTGACACTGGATTGCAGATCATTACCTGGCACTGGAGAGGAGGAATTTGGCAAATTGGCAGCCATCTCACTCCAGTCTGTCTATGTGATCCGGTGAGAAGAGGGCTGAGGCTGAATGTGGGGTGAAGGAGTAGGAAGTGTAACAAAGGGCAGGGTGGCTGGACGGTGGGGCGGTGAATGGGCCTGATTGTCTCGGAAGGTTGCAAGTTTTGGTATGAGGCAATGTGTGTAGCAGGGGGCTGGACTGCTGGGTGTTGCTGAAGACATCTGCTGCTGGATTAGATGCTGACGGCATAATGTCTGCTGGATGCTTGGTACTGCTACACCTGTGACTAGTCCTGGCTCCCCCATCTGCTGGATTTGTCCCATAGCTCCATTGTGGATGGAAAGGTGCTGTAGCTCCCCTCTTGCTGCTGAAATTGTCCACGAGTAGGTACCACAGGACATGTGTTAGGTGCTGCTCCAGGTCAGTCCACTTAGGAACCACAGGGAGGGAACCTGTTGGCTTGCTTTGTGATGCCACGTTGAAAGCCTTACATTGGGGGAGCATGGTGAGGCCATACCACCTGCAGAAGTTTGGGGAGCAGGTTGCGGAGTCTCTGGGGTGCTGGATTACTAGCTAGGTGTGCCAGGACTGGTAGATCCATGGGGAAGGCCGATGCTAAAGCTACAACATCTTCTGTTAGACATGAACAAAGGATGGCACTGGGCACTTGTTCTCCTGGCAGTACTTGGCATGACCTCCATTGGTCTTAAGCGTCCATATTTTTGTTTGTCGCACGACCCTTTTCATCTTTTGGCATGAAGGCAGTGAGCAGTTGGCATTGCAACTCTGGCAGGAGTATAACAGTGACTGGATGCAGTGTTGGATTCTAAGCTGGTAGGACTCCTGAGGACTCTTGGACTCAGTTGCAGTCACACTGGGGTAGAGTGTTGGGACCATACTTCCTGGAGAAGGTTGTGGAGAAGGTTACGGGTGCTAGTTTGCTGCTTAGGTGTATCAGGAGTGGCAGGGGTAGGAGCAGGAAGAGGCTGAGATGTGATCTACTTCAGAAGCATAGATTGCAGGTGTTTACATTTTGTGACCCCTTCCTGCCCAAAGTCCCAAGGCGGCCTCCTCTTCTGCCTACCCCTTGGTCTGGTCCTGGTTACGTCTCATCAGCTGGGCCTGCTGCAGTCGACGTTGAAGCTCCTGCTGCCGCAACTTATGCTTGATGTTGAGACAGAACGGTATAGTGCACATATTCTCCTGGCAGTGCTTGGCATGGTAACAGCACAGTGCAATAAGTTGCTTGCAGATTAGACAGCCTCCATTGGTCTTGCGCTTGCATTCCTTTGTATGTTGCATAACCCTTTTCATCTTCTGGCAAGAAGGCAGCGAGCAGTCGGCATTGGGGCACTGGCTGGCATGTTGCAGCTGCTGGATGCAGCGCAGGATGCTCAGCCGGCGGGACTCTGGAGGGTTCACGGGCTGAATCTGAGCCTCACTGGGGGAGCTTAGTGAGGCCATACCACCTGGAGAAGGTTGTGGAGTCTGTGCGGTGTCAGTCCGATGTGCAGCTGCCTTCTCCTGAACGTACTAGCTCACTGTTCAGTATTCTTTCCTGATCACACCCAGTCTGGTCACATGACTTAGAAAAATCCCAGCAAAGTTTCTGGAACCCAAAGCTGTTTCCGCACCCTTTTCTGTACAATGCTGAAGGTTTATAAAGCCAAAGTCCACCGATTAGGTAAAATAATGAACGCAGACTTCCTCATAAAAGAAACAATGAGCATTTATTAGTATTTCTTTACATTGGAGCCAGTAAAGCACTGCAGCCATGATCGGTGGTTTGCAGGTGCAATGCTCTGGTCCTGCAGACTCTTCCTCCTGTCCATGGCTGTACCTCGGGTACTGACATTCGGTAACATGGACAAGAGGAAGAATGAATGGACTACAAGTACGTTGATGTCATGTTGTGTGTTGTGCATTAGACGTGTAACCCCGCAAAAAATGTGTCTAGTTTTGTTTTGGATCGATTTGGGTTTTGATTGTTTTTTTATTTCAGATCTAAAATTTGATTTGTTTGAATATTCGATATCCAAATCCATTGGCATTTTCAGTTTTCATTTCAGATTGAACCAAATTAATTTTTTTATTTCAAATCTATTTGGATGAGTTTCTTTAGTTAAAAAATAACTTAATTCATGATTAATGGGGTGGGGGGTGATCACTCTGGTTCTGTTCTGGTCATCTTAATTAGGGATGGGCTCGATGCTTGAGTCAAGCAAGAGTGTGACTCGAACATTGGCAGTTGTGTGTTCGGGGAACACACGAACTGTCAGGACGTTCAGCAGGCTATTAGCTGCCTGTATACACCGCAGTGCCTTGTGAGCCCTGATTGCTCACAAAGGCTAAAGCCTTGCACCTGACTTGCACCAACACTTTGCCCAATCAGGGCACAGTACTTTGTGAGAGCCATGATTGGGCAAAGTCATAATGACTTTGCCCAATCATGGCTCACCTGTCAGTTGCCGTACAACTGTAAACAGTTGGGCGGAGCTAGATGTCACCTCTAGCTCTGCCCAATTGTTTATATTTTGCCGGCATCTTGTCAGAATGCCATTCTGCGATGGGTGTTCATCGTATGGAGACGGTTTGCCGGAGGTGTTTTAAAAAAAAATATATATATTTCTATTTTTTAAAATTGTTTTATTTTTTTACTTTGTCTAGTCGTCGTCGCCGCGGATAACGGCGTTGTGATTGACCCTGAGATAATGTCGGCTGATCAATTTTTTTTTAATAAAGCACTTGTCAAAAACTTGTTTTTTGTTTTTCTTTCAATTAAAGGATTTTTACAAAAGTCTGACCTCTTTTTGTAAACTTGTGTTTAACCCTTTAGTGAATGGGTAGGGTTACAAGTACCCCTTACTTATTCACAAGGGAGAGGGAGGCAGCATCTGGGTGCCCCTTTATTAAAGTTGTATCCTGATGTGAATAAGGCCGCCAGCCCGCACCCCCACAACCAACGCCTGGCAGGGCAGGAAAGGGGGGCAATCCTGA
>NW_017306287.1:3206173-3215659 GCF_000935625.1 Nanorana parkeri
TGTTTTATTTTTTTACTTTGTCTAGTCGTCGTCGCCGCGGATAACGGCGTTGTGATTGACCCTGAGATAATGTCGGCTGATCAATTTTTTTTTAATAAAGCACTTGTCAAAAACTTGTTTTTTGTTTTTCTTTCAATTAAAGGATTTTTACAAAAGTCTGACCTCTTTTTGTAAACTTGTGTTTAACCCTTTAGTGAATGGGTAGGGTTACAAGTACCCCTTACTTATTCACAAGGGAGAGGGAGGCAGCATCTGGGTGCCCCTTTATTAAAGTTGTATCCTGATGTGAATAAGGCCGCCAGCCCGCACCCCCACAACCAACGCCTGGCAGGGCAGGAAAGGGGGGCAATCCTGACAATGCACCAAAGGGGCTGGTATGACTTTTTGGGTAACCCCACACTTTTTTTTTTTAAATAGGGTCCCTCCTAGCATTACTAAAGGGTCTGATATTGTTTGGGAGGTGGAGCTACACACTTTTTTTTTCTTTTTAAATGTCATTTGTTGCTTTAGAAATGTCAGTTTTGCTGCAGCAGGTTCTATACATCGTACAGATTTGGCACTTTACAGGCAGATTAAGGGGACCCCCCAGGCACCATATTTAAAGGAATTTTCCATTTTTATTGTTACTCTTTAAGTGATGTTAAAATCACTGCTCCTTTAAAAACAGTAGTTTTTAAAAGTTTTTTTTATTGATTCCTGTCCCCCAGGGCAGTACCAGGACCCCCATACATTCCCCCAGAGCAGTATCAGGATCCCCATACACCTTCAAAATGGGGTCAATTCATTTTCAAAGTTCTACCACCATAGACTTGCATTGAGTTCGAGTTCCAATTCAAACCTTTTCCATGTCCTAAAGTACGAATTCAAACCGAACACGGGGGTGTTCGGCCCCTCACTAATCTTAATCCATACCGCTCTTAGTCCGTACTGGTCCTCTTAGTCCATACTGGTCCTCTTAGTCCATACTGGTCATTTTAGTCTGTACTGGTCACTTGAGTCCATGATGATAATTTTAGTCCAAAGTGGTCATTAGACATGTAACCCGCAAAACAAACAAAAAAATGTTGTGACTGACAGTCATATTGGTGTCACCACTTCTAAAAATTCGGGCACTCGTCATGGACTGAGAGCCCGACAGTGTCAGGAGAGAGTAGGGGACCCGGCAGCATACCTCATCCTGCTGGGTGAACGTCCCCTCCTCTCTCTGTGGGGGTCCATCACAATGAAGGCGTCAATTAGATGACCGCACACGCATGATGACCTCACCCGGCCTCCCCTCCAGGTGACACCCGACCTTGGGACGCCCCTGTACCTGTCTCAGGGGTGTGGAAGACGCCCGGGACAGGCAGTTTCGGGCGCCAGGAGAGTATTTTTTTTCTACATTTAGCCCTGCTAAATGTAGAAAAAAATGCATTCAAGTGATCTTAAACGGCTGTATAGCCATCCAAAATCACTTGTAACCAACCTGATTCTCTCTCTCCACTCCTATCTTCCCCTCTCTCTCCGGCGGCCGTGTCCTCTAATACCGCTCCCGGCTGCTCCTCTCGCTGCCCACCGGCTTCCTTTCTGCCGTGGTCTTCAGTGGCCCCCACTCTTGTGGGGGACCGGGACCACGGCAAATTAGATTAGGTTAGAGATTAGCAATTAAGTCAAGTGAAAAGAAAATAGTCAAAAAATTATAAAATAAATAGAAAATGTAAATACATCAAAATGTAAAAAAAATAACAAATAATTAAAAATTGAAATACATAAAAATGTAAACAATAAAAAGGCGATAAAGTAATAAAATAAATGATCATTAAAAAAAAAACCAAATTACAACGTAAAATAAACAAATTAAAATTAAATAAAAAAAATTAAAACCAACCCCGCTGCAGCCACCATCTGCATGCAAACAAACACACGCAAATGTCTGTGAAGGTTCTCATTCATCCAAGTCATGGTATATCTGTAAAAAAGAACTCAAGAAAAATACAGCAACTCAAGATGCCTTGACTTCTTTTTTACAGATAAACACATGAATAGAGGTGTGTGTGTGTGTGTGTGTGTGTGTGTAGTGGGCGATCCGTGACCGCGCAGCCATCGTGCACGAAATCGTGTGGATAGCCGCCCGTGCAATCGCGCATAATCGCGTTTGAAAAATGTACCTTTCTTCAGTGATTGCCACGTGGATGTAACCCCATTTAAATCAATGGGGCCGTGCGGCAACCCCTGTATTCCGAACACAATCGCCCAAGTGTGCACCCGCCCTAAAGGGTAAATTCACTTTCCCAAGTAATTTGTGAAAATTGAATTGCCCGCCCAAGTCTGGCCCTCTCCCCACCCTCTGCAACGCTTACCTTTCAGCAAACGGTCCTTCCCATCCCCCACGGGTTTACTATCTGTACATGTGCCATGTATTCTGAATTTCGCTCCCAAATTGCAAGCACTCGTTTGTCAACGCGGTCACCTGACGGCGCTGACCAATCAGAAGCTCTACTTAGCACTGCTAAATATAGTTTTGGTTAAAATGATTTTTTTTGTACCAGGACAAGCAGATTGTCATGAGGGACAAGTAGATCGGGACCGCCCCTTAGTCCCTGGACAATACATTTTAATTTCCACACCCCTGATGTCTATTGTGCATCCTCAGACTGCACCTTGGAGAGGCACGGCAGCCTTTCTTTTCTGCAATGGCTGCCACCCAGGTTCGACTTCAAACATGCCCAACTTTATTCATCTCCTTTACATGGGGACTGATGGGGTCAGTACTTTACAGGATAAGATTGTTGCTTCAGCCCCCCAGAAGTGACAAGAACACTGCATTTGTGGCAGGACCAACCAGTATTTTGTGTACTTGCTGAAATGTTCTTGTTCTGAAAAATGGAAATGAATGCAGCCATCTAAGCACTGGTAAAGAGTCATAAATCATATTTTTGTTCTTGGGTTTAGTTATCCTTTAAGGAAACATTCCACATTCATCATGACAAACTTTGTAAACTACTAATGCCGTCATCCCCCAGGTTATGATGATGAAACAAGGCAAACATATTTGCAGTCCAGCCGGGGTGGCAACCATGGCTTCTGCCATAAACACAGTGGAGGAGTGAGGGACAGGAAGTGTGTTACTTGCAGGATTACTAGGCGAGAGTAAAAAACAATGCAGCCACCTCGGTAAAGGATTGCTATGCTGCAATACACTCCAGTTGTGTTTTTGGGGTTTTGAGCACAATGCATACTCAACAAACTTTATTTAAGAAAAGCTGTATTGTCTCCCTTGTGGAGAAAATATGTTAAGACTATATAAAGCATCCCCTCTCCTAGCAGAGAGGGTGCATTAGGACTATAGAAATAATCCCTCACTCCTAATCTCCATAATATAGAGGGGAGGGGTGTTTTGTAGTCCTAAAACACAGTTACTGTGTCGTAGGGTGACAATTCTCATTTACCAAACTGTATGAAGAGCAGCATATCGCTTCTCGGCCTTTTGGCTAAGATCAAGTGTAGTATCTGTTCTTATCAGTTCCAGGGGGGAAAGCATGGACTGTCCTTGGGACCGACAGTTGCTTAGTACTCTCAGGAGTAAAAGGTAGGTGCTTGAGGCGACTCCTTTTTGGAAGAGGGGGGAGTTTCCTCAGCACTATTGCCTACTGACTGAACGGATGCAAAGCTTGGTCGAGGCTGGAGGGTTGGGAGGCGGCAGAAGCCCGTGGGGTTGTGCCCCCTGGGGGTGGCGTCCCAGGGGTGCTCAGAAAGTCACTTAGGTATGGGACCCCACATTCACTCACTGTGGTCTTGGTCACACACGATCTTGCATTTTTCTGCACATCGCCTCTTGGACAGGCTTTATGGCTAGTCCGGGGCAATATTTTTGCACTCCGGACCCTAGGGCCTGTCAGCGTGGTGCACTGGCACTTATTATTTATAGCACTCTATGCACGACACGATTGGCCTTTTTTTGGCATTGACCCACAGATGCAGCGGGTCCAGGTTCCTTTGGGGCCTATTCCTGATGTGGGGAGGAGATTCTGTGCCCTTATATAGGGTTCTCTGTCTCCTCCCAACCCAGGAGGGGGTCTCTCTTTGGGAGAGCCCCCTGCCTAGTACTGTGAGGGACCTGTTTAGGCAGGACCCCAAAGGATCGGGGTCCACTGGCCTTCGGGTTGGTGGACAAACAGTCTCAACCCCTGTCAGGAGCCTTGCGTCCCGGGGGGTCGGGAATCGAGGTCCCTTATTTTGAAGGACCAAGCACCCTTGTGCACGTTTTTGTGTGCTGTGATTTCACGGTTCACTTTTTTTGTTCACAGGGGGAAGTTTGTTTTGATGCACGTCCACGGGCTTCGAAAAAAAAAAGCATTGTCTCCCTAGTAGAAAAGGTGCGTTAGGACTATATAAAGCACCGCTCTCCTAATCTTCATTACATAGAGGGGAGTGTTCTGTAGTCCTAACACACTTCCTGATAACACTGTATGAGATAACGCTGCAAACTACATTAGAGAATCCCCTAAAAACAAATATTCTCGGAGTTGACACTGGATTGCAGATCATTACCTGGCACTGGAGAGGAGGAATTTGGCAAATTGGCAGCCATCTCACTCCAGTCTGTCTATGTGATCCGGTGAGAAGAGGGCTGAGGCTGAATGTGGGGTGAAGGAGTAGGAAGTGTAACAAAGGGCAGGGTGGCTGGACGGTGGGGCGGTGAATGGGCCTGATTGTCTCGGAAGGTTGCAAGTTTTGGTATGAGGCAATGTGTGTAGCAGGGGGCTGGACTGCTGGGTGTTGCTGAAGACATCTGCTGCTGGATTAGATGCTGACGGCATAATGTCTGCTGGATGCTTGGTACTGCTACACCTGTGACTAGTCCTGGCTCCCCCATCTGCTGGATTTGTCCCATAGCTCCATTGTGGATGGAAAGGTGCTGTAGCTCCCCTCTTGCTGCTGAAATTGTCCACGAGTAGGTACCACAGGACATGTGTTAGGTGCTGCTCCAGGTCAGTCCACTTAGGAACCACAGGGAGGGAACCTGTTGGCTTGCTTTGTGATGCCACGTTGAAAGCCTTACATTGGGGGAGCATGGTGAGGCCATACCACCTGCAGAAGTTTGGGGAGCAGGTTGCGGAGTCTCTGGGGTGCTGGATTACTACATAGGTGTGCCAGGATTGGTAGATCCATGGGGAAGGCCAATGCTAAAGCTACCACATCTTCTGTTAGATATGAACAAAGGATGGTACTGTTCTCCTGGTAGTACTTGGCATGGCCTCCATTGGTCTTGAGCTTCCATATTTTTGTTTGTTGCACAACCCTTTTCATCTTTTGTCATGAAGGCAGTGAGCAGTTGTCATTGCTACTCCTGCTAGTGACTGGATGCAGCGCTGGATGCTCAACTTGCAGGACTTGTGAGGACTCTTGAACTGAATTGCAGTCACGTTGGGGTAGAGTGTTGGGGCCATACTTCCTGGAGAAGGTTGTGGAGAAAGTTATGTAGTCTATAGGGTGCTAGTTTGCCGCTCAGATGTATCAGGAGTGGCAGGGGTAGGAGCATGAACGTCTGAACAGTGAACGTACTAGCTCACTGTTCAGACTTCTGTGTATTCTTTCCTGTTCACACCCAGTCTGGTCACATGACTTAGAAAAGTCCCAGTAACCTTCCGGGAACCCACACCTTTTTACCCTTTTCTGTACAATGCTGAAGGTTTATAAAGGCAAAGTCCACCGTTTAGGTAAAATAATGAACGCAGACTTCCTCATAAAAAGAACAAATGAGCATTTATTAATGAGCAACAATCTATTGCTTCAGGTGGGCCTGTCTGCACCAATCTCAAAGCCCTACTAGATGGCATGCCGAGTGGTACTATATCAGGGATAGCTATGCCCCAATCAGACTTGGAGAGGCATTTGAGTCTGGGGTGTTTATGGGTCCATACAAAGTTTGAGAACGGGATGTGGCTAGGCTTCAAGGAGATAAATCGGAATTTAGGTAATATCGCCATCTTGAGGATGTCACATCAGCTGAGCCATGAGAATATACCTAAATTCCGTGATAGGGAGAGATTTTACTCATGGTGGGAGGGATGGGAAGTTCAGGGTGAAACTGTCCCTCAATTCAGATGGGATTATAGTGCGCAGGTACTTAAGGGCCGAAGTAGCCTATTGACATTTAAAGTTGTCTTTCAGTCAGTGTACAGTATCTGGTGGCTGAGCATTTCTATGTCCATAGGCTTGGATTTTTTTAACATCATTTTCACATGGGCGAGTTTATCATAAGTCTCACATTCTTTAAGATTTGGAAAGGAGATAGTTGGATTCATAAAGCAAAACAGCAGGTCACCTGCATACGCCAATGTCTTGTACGGTCCTCCGACAACCTGAAGGCCTTAAAAATCCTGATTTTCTCTAATAAGGAATGGCTCCAGGGTAAGTACAAAGAGGAGGGGGAGAGCAAGCAGCCCTGTCATCTGACTAAACTCCATTCACTTTGATAGAGGCCAAAGGGATAGAATAGATGGCATTGATCCACGTCAGCCTCTTCTCTCCAAGAATTACATATTTCAGAACTTAAGTAATAAATTGCCAGGGCATCACTGAGCTCCCGAACAGACTGAGGTGCAACCTGGTGGTGTCGGATGGACCAGGACATAATGTCCCAGAGGTCTTCTATTGGATTCAGGTCAGGCGAGCGTGGGAGCCATTCAATGGTATCAATTTCTTCATCCTCAAGGAACTGGCTGCATACTCTCACCACATGAGGCTGGGCATTGTCGTGCACCAGGAGCCACTGCACCAGCGTAGGGTCTGACAATGGGTCCAAGGATTTCATCCCGATACCTAATGGCAGTCAGGGTGACATTGTACAGCTTGTAGAGGTCTGTGCGTCCCTCCATGGATATGCCTCCCCAGACCATCACTGACCCACCACCAAACTGGTCATGGTGAACGATGTTACAGGCAGCATAACATTCTCCACGGCTTCTCCAGATCCTTTTACTTCGGTCACACATGCTCAGGGTAAACCTGTTCTCATCTGTGAAATGCCCTGGGGCGCCAATGGCAGACTTGCCAATTCTAATGTTCAATGGCAAATGCCGGACAGAGAGCACAGGGCCCACTAGAGGACATCGGGCACTAAGGCCATCCTCATGAAGTCTGTTTCTGATTGTTTGGTCAGAGACATTCACACCAGTGGCCTGCTGGAGGTCACTTTGTGGGGCTCTGGCAGGGTTCATCCTGTTCCGCACAATGGAGCGGATTCCAGTCCTGCTGATGGGTTAAGGACCTTTTACTGCCCTGTCCAGCTCTCCTAGAATAACTGCCTGCACCCTGGAATCTCCTCCATGCTCTTGAGACTTTGCTGGGAGACACAGCAAACCTCCTGGCAATGGCACGTATTGATGTGCCATCCTGGAGGAGTTGGCATGCCTGTGCAACCTCTATAGGGTCCAGGTATCACCTTACGCAACCAGTAGTGACACTAACTCTAGCCAAATGCAAAACTAGTGAAACACAGTCAGAAAAGATGAGTAGGGAAAAAAAAATGTCAGTGGCCTCCATCTGTAAAACCATTCCTGTTTTGGAGGTCATCTCATTGTTGCCCACATAGTGCACCTGCTGTCAATTTCATTAACACCAAAGCAGCTGAAACTGATTAACACCCCCCTCTGCTACTTACCTGACCTGATCAATATCCCAGGAGTTTCATTGACTTGATGCTTTACTCCGATTAAAAAGTGTTCCTTTAATTTTTTTGAGCAGTGTAGATTGGTGAATATTTAGCAGAGGTAGGATAATAACTTGAAGGTTATTGAAGGATCCTTTCCTTTCTTAGAGATCACTAATCTATGTACCATCAAGGCATCAGAAAGGAGAGGGGAGTTGTCGGATAACAAAGTGTAGGTGAAGTATTTTATAACAATTGATCATAAAGCCATCTAATCCCAAAGCTTTGCCTGGTTTGGTAGAGTGGAATGCAATTCACGGACTATCATGTAGTCACTATCTGGAGCAGTATTAACCTTAAAAGGAAGCTCTCGTTTTCATTGTCATGCTCAGGGATGCAGGGAGAGCTGCTGTAAGGTAAAGCCAAGAAGATACACTGCCTAGCCACTGCCTGGAACGGGTATATTCCAAGGATTCATCTGGCTCAAATGGTGAAAGAGTGGTTCGGGGAGCATGAAACACCATTTTTACAGATGGATTGGCCACCACAGAGTCCAGACCTTAACCCCATTGAGAATCTTTGGGATGTGCTGGAGAAGTCTTTACACAGAGGTCCAACTCTCCCATCATCACTACAAGATCTTGGTGAAAAATTAATGCAAGTCTGGATGGAAATAAAATGTTGCGACATTGCATAAACTTGTTGAAATTATGTTACGGGTAAAAGAGAACTGTAGCCTAACCTTTTTAGGCCATTAGCTCTCCATAGGGAGGACATATACTAATGCCTCCTGTGACCCAAAACTAAGCATATAGCAGACTATTGCCCACTGTATACGGACAGCACAGAGCCACGCCTGATCCCGACAATATTGTCAGGATCCACCCGCTGGCTCTGCCCGCCCCCTCCATCACTCCAGTCAACACTGGAGAAACCAAGAGCCGAATCCCTGCAGAGAGCGTTGACTGACAGTCACCGCTTTCTGCAGGCAGAGGATCAGGAACTCAGCAATCAGCGTTATGTTATGTTTGACAGCGGTCAGCTTGAATTATGGGGATGAGTATATTTCACTCACCCCATAATTTAACGTGTCATAATTAAAGCTAAAAGCACTCCAACAAAATATTAGAATGTGTGACTTTTTTTTGACCAGGCAGTGTAGAATTTGGGGCATGGTCTAAACATGCAATATTCTCCGTCTGACTTATTGAACAGAGGAATGTGCCGATGATGGATCAAGGACAAGTCTTTGCGGGAGAACACTTTGCGAGAAGAATAAAAGGTGTAATCTCTGACAGCTGTAGGCACCAAACATCAATGAATTGGGCTTGGTGTGCAGTTTGGACGATGCATATTTACTCTGTGAATGCTGAAAGCGTTGAAAGTGTTGTTAAAAAGTTATTTTGGTTGGTATTATGGCTATAAATGACCAAGTAAGGGGTCATTGGAGGTACCAATTATTCTTTTGAAGAAAAGGGATATAGTCTTCCTCACTCTAGGAGTCAAAGGAGGTCCAGGGAACAGTATGATACTACAATAAAATGATTTCGATTCTGTTACAGATATGGGTAGAGGTCGGGAAGTGGCAATTATGTAGGGAGTGGCCCTTTTCTTTGATGTGAGTTTCTTGGCTGTACAAATCCTTTTCTTAGTGGCATTAGTGCCCTTGGCATCAAGTGAGACAAAGTAAATCACATCTATGGCACAAGAGAAGGAAAGGGGTAGAGGAGTTAGTAATGGATGAACAGGTAGTAGGGGAGGTTTTGGTTATGAGCAGGGAGGTTGAGAGGATGAAGTAAGGTGAGCAGGGACAGTGAGTGGGGGGGGGGTAATAAGAATAGGTAGGAAAGCAG
>NW_017306287.1:3215681-3220179 GCF_000935625.1 Nanorana parkeri
GAGGAGTGAGTGGGGAGGGGTGAGTGGGGAGGGGGGGGAGGAGTGAGGGACTATATGCAGCATTAATAGAGGCAGTAAATAACAGGTTGGAGACGTAAGGGGATTGAAGAAGTTTCTGTGCAGACAGTAGCAAAGTAAAAGGTGGTTCGCAAGCTGAGACTATGTGACGAATCAGAGGTACCTAGTATATAGGAAACAGCTTATATTGGGGAAAGTAGGAGACCGCAGAGGTGAAAGATGCACTGGAGGCAGGCTGTACGATTGAGCATGTTAAATGGTATTTGATCCCCTTCTGGGAAAAATTTGAGATGAGAGATTGACAAGCAGAATAGGAACAGTGGAGAACATGTGTTTAACTAATTCAATCAATAGGGACATTCTGTAAACCAACAATAGCCCCTTGAGGCATGTAGTGCATGTTTGTGTCTTACCTGTGGGTTTTCCTTTTTCCATAAATTTCCTTCATGCAAACGTAAAATCATAGACATGTGATTTCAAGTATACTAATTTGCACTTGGCGACTTTGCGTTTTCAAAGCATTAGCATTAACTAGAAGGTGATGTGCATTTTTGGAGACCCTTACAAAAGGTGCAGCTAGCAAAAACCTAGTGCACTGTAAGGCAATACACACAACTGTAAAGAGCTTCATATATTATAATGGAAACTATTTTTCCTGCCGTGTTGGGCTGCTGTAAACATTCCTATTAATGCAGTTACAACAGGATGGCGTGAACGAGCCCTTAGAGAAAATGTGACTGTGCAGGCCAAAGCCACCATATTTGACATCCCTGATGGCACATGGGTGGGGAGGAGAGTATAAGATTGTTCAGATAAAAGGCTCCCTGAATTGATTTAAGGTACTGTATTTAGGAAACTGGAAATGCTCCTGGGGGTTTAGATAATCATGTAGGGTAAAGCTGGCCATAAATTGTATGAATTCTGTCCCACAATGGGTGGCCATCAGCAACCTTCAATCAGGATATGGAAGGAGCCAAGTGGAAAATCTCAAGGCAAACAATGACGGCAACCAATCAGCTGCCATCATGGTTCAAGTATTCTGACAGTGGCACACACACCGCTGTCAGAATACAAGGACATAGTGGGAGATTGGTCTATCCATGCCATTTTGGTTTTGTAGGGAGTAGAGGGGAGGATGACCTTAGCCAGAGTAATTAGGCACTCCCTGAAAAGAAGAGTGCTATTGCATGCAAGGAGGAAGAGAGGCTAAGCTACGAAATTGACTCGTCAAATTTCCTAGCAAGTTCACAGAAATACTGCTAGTGAATAAAAAACATTTATGGAAAAGAAAAAAAAAACACATGTAAGCATGTAACATTTGATTTTTGTGTGCTTTTTCCAGCAGTTCAAGTTGGTGACAGCTTCGACCACCCCAACATGACTGCCACCACTGTCCCTTCACAAAACATATCTTATAATAGTGAAGGACTATTCCAGGACCCTTGATGAGAAAGGTCTCTTATGTACTGTGTAGTAGGCATACATTAACCCAGTCATACACTCAGGCAGACAATACATGCATCGGAGCCACTCATATAACACAGCACTATATACCGCACAACCTGCAGGGTCAATATTTAAGATTAAATGACCAGTACACATTTTTGTAAGAGCTGTTCATATTCACAGATACATACAATTCTCAAAGTACACCATGGACTATATTGCTATAGAACCTCTTATGAAGCAAAGTGAAACAGATCCACCATTTTATAGCAGAAGGCATTGGATGACTCTTCCCACAACCACGATGAATGCACCACAATTACCTTTGTGGTGTTGCCTATAACCTGTTCTATTACCAATAGCAAGTGTACCTACTCCACGCCAGCATCCAATGAGGACATTGTCCGCTTAAAATTGTTCACGACCCCATATAGATGTCAGGACTTGTGATTTCGGGTTCCAATCAACATGCTCCCTCTAGTGCTTGTCATGGTCTTCTGCCACAGTACAGTGGGCATTCCCACGTGTTCTGCACCTCACCAAACACTACAGAGGGAGTATACCACTAGTTGTTACAAGTCTTCCACATTGGGGAAACCCCAAAATGACATGGTCACCACATTCCCTCTTCAGCTATTCCTATCAAGATAGCCTGGGAGGCCCTCTTGCCAGGCTATCTCAGCTCAGAACTGCTCTGTATTTTATAGCATGATGCAGCTTAGTCTTGGGAATTCACGCCAGGTCAAGCATGCATGTCCCAGACTGCTCTTAAGGTGGCCATACACTTTACAACCATCGCAAGACCTTAGTCTTGCGATGGTTGTAAAGTAATTTAAAAAACGTACGATCAGCCCATCTTGGACAGGCAGATCGTACTTGCGATCATCGCAAGCCCGCCCCCTGAGGGGCGGGCTTCCGATGACCGCAATGCTGAACGGGCAGTGTGCGCTTGCGCACACCGGCCCGTTCGGCATTTGTCTTCCGGGCACCGTTCAAACCAGCCGAAAATCGTACGATTTTCTAGCGTGCTCCTTAGACAAAAGACGTGCGACCGTACAGTAGACACGGTCGCACGTCTTCATTCACACTGCACAATTCCCGTACGAGAATCGTGCAGTGTATGGGCACCTTTAGAAACTCATTGAAAAGCAACTACCGGGCTGCAAAAGTGAAAATATTACTGAAGCAAGTTATCAGCAGGCTAAAAGGCTGAAAACCCCTTTAAAATGTATCTAAACCCAAAAACAAAAAGTTAAATATATTGCAGCTTACCAACCCCTAGTTGTGGTGGTTGCACACGTTTTCTATTTAGGCTCTTTTTTGTTGTCACTTGGTAGCCTTTGAACAACAAAATTCCTATCCCTGGGTGGCTACGTTCACTTTTCCAGTAGGGAGGGAGCCATAGGGAGTGCTGTCCCCATTACGTCTGCCTCTATTCATCGCCATTACATGAAATTAGCAGACAGAAGACAGGTTGCAAGGCAGATTAAGTGACAAGGACACTGCAAAACCAATGCAGCTATCCTAAGGACTGATGGGCTGCAATAATTTAAATTTTTTGCTTTTAGGCTCAGATATCCTTTAGTACATGCTCACTGCAAAAATCTAGTGCTATGTTGCCTGTGCACCCAAGTCCCATAGACATTGCTCTTGCTGTACAGGAATGTCCAGGTTAAGAAAGTAGGCTCTGAGGGGGGAAGTAGTGTACCCTTAGCTCTGTTTGATCAAGGAGCTAGGGGAATGCCGATTTTAAAGTGAACATGCTTTAGTAAGGCTTACCCACACTGTCTAAAAGTAAAATACATTTGGTAGTCTTTCAAATCACTATTATCTTGAAATAAAACCTTTTGCTTAGCCTGGCCATAGAGAAGATGACCCAAATGATATCTATACTAATAACCTTTGCTATGCTTCACAGTGCAAACTTTTGCTATTGGCATGGATTTAGCAATTTTAATTAATTCCTTTGGTTGTATACACTGGTAATGTGGCAGATCTTATACCAATGTAACAGCAACAACACTGCCCGACAGTCTCATGCAATAGTTCACATGGATAACATCACTCATTAAACATTATCTGCTGAGACAGTTTATCGATCCAGTAGTAAAAAAGAAAAAAATCAAATTGTTTGATATGTTGTTGCTTTTTTTGGGGGGTAAAATAAACTGATCAGCAATTTCATAGAATCGTACCCAACAATTGCTTACACCATGGCCAGTCCTTCCATTTGTACCTGTGAATGTTAGCAGTCAACCTGCCATTGGATTTAAAGTTAACTGATCATAAGAAAAAACACCAATGGCAGCCGTTATAGAACAAAACATACTACATATGCCTGCTTCTCTTTTACTTCAATATTGAGAGTCACCAACCTGGAACAAGTCTGCAGATCAGGAAAGTGGATAAGAATCATAAATTCCAGGAAAGTGACTGAAAACATGGACTCAACAAGGTCAGCAAGACAGCCAGGCAACTAGTAAATTTAGAAGGGCAGTCCAGCAATGACAGCTTTCATATTTCTCTCAAGACAGGTTTGCGATTGGTTCTAATTTAGGTTTGTTGGTTCTTTAAAGCTGCACACCAGGCAGACAAAAGAAAATAACGCTTTTGGCCGATGTTTTTTTAAAAAAAATGAAATTTTTACTTACGGCTAGCATAAAAACCTTCAATTAATAGCTGCCTCTGGTCATCCTCTGCATAGCAGCATTCAGAACAGGAGAGGGAGGGGCAGCATTAGAAGGCAATCAGGCTCTGCTGCATGCACAAGGCCTGACAATGAGCACGCTGACAGAAGGCGAGCACCAGAGAACATGACTTGGTGTGCTACTGGCTCCTTCATTGTGGAATCCACAATCTTAACCCCTTCGTGACTGACGACGTACAGTGTACGTCACCAGCATCGGGGCTGGTTAAACAGGCTCCCGGCGGCAAAAGAAAAACTCTGTTTAAACTTGTAAAGCCGACTGTCGGCTTTACAACAGAAGCGACTCTGGCGAGTTACCTGTCGCCAGATCGTTCTGTGTCCCCCCCC
>NW_017306287.1:3220417-3222034 GCF_000935625.1 Nanorana parkeri
CGTCTTCTTCCCCCCCCCCCCCCCCCCGGGCTCCGTTGCCCCTTTCACGGACGCACGCAATTTGTAAACTGGGCATGTTGGGTATAGTTTTACTCGTTTTAACCTCTTTTATATTTCATTAAAAAAATTGGTATTTTGTTGTGTTTTGGGGCATTTCATTAAATTTGTCACTAAATTTTGGGGTTTAATAAGGAGTTGCGCTAATATAGCGCAACATAAAAATTTGCAACTACCACCATTTTATTCTATAGGGTCTTGGCATTCAGAAAATATATGTTTGGGGGGTTTTAAGTAATTTTCAGGCCTAAAATGTGGAATATAACATGGGTGCAAAAAATGAAAAAAAGGCCTCAGTCATGAAGGGGTTAAGGACAGGGAGGCGACTGCAGTTAAAACTTAGGAAGAAAGTGTTGTCCCTCTCCTAACTGTGCTGTCTAGTAGAGCTGTACGACTCTGCGGCTGGGCAACATTACAAATCCTTTTGCCAGGTAAGAGTTCACATAGATTTTTTAGCTGTTTGCCTGCAGTTCAGTTTTATGTAGTATCCAAACCCAAGATATTCGATGCTATATTCCAGCATCGATGTGGTGGCTGTATTAGTTTTTCTTTCCTTAGACCAGGGGTAGCCTGGTGACAATCTTGCAATGCCTCGTGGGATTTGTAGTTCCACTACAGCTGCATGGCCTCAGTTTGGTTACCCCTGCCTTAGACCTTCTTTTCCCTTTATTTCTACCAGGCACTCCTTCCAGTCCTTTGTTGCAGTGGCTGTATTCATTCTATTTTTTAGGATTTATTTCCTCTATTTTATTGGTGATCCTACAAGTAACACACTTCCTGCCCTAGAATTCCTCCTCTTCCTCAGCGTACTGCATCTATGAAGAAGCAGTATTCCCACGCTAGGCTGATTTGGACTACAAACACCTCCCAGGCTGCTCATCTGCTTAACAAGGGGGGAGATCTGTGGCCCCGCTGAAGATATGACAACATTGTTTGAGATTTCCATTCATTGCACAAAAGGAATGAGAGCAAGTGCATTTCTAATAAGATCAACGGGTATTGTCTAAAGCTGGCCATACACCTATAGATCATCTGCAGATGTTCTATGGTCAGATGGAAAAAGTGCCAGATTCCTCCATCTACGCTAAACTGTGTGGATGGAGGAATCTCCCGCTGGGCCAAGTTTCAGTATCTTGCTAGTCGGCCCCGCTGGCTCACAAAACACCTGAACAATGCCTGCGTCCAATCAGTTTGTTGAGGTATTTTGACAGCCAACGGGGCCGACTAGCTAGATACTGAAGCTTGGCCCAGTGGGAGATTCCCCATACACACAGTTTAACGTAGATGGAGGAATCTGTTGCACTTTTTCCATCTGACCACAGAAAGTCTGCAGATAATCTATAGGTGTACGGCCAGCTTTATGCTCACAGAAAATCTATTTGGCCGTTTAGCCAATGCAGCCACCGCATCTAAGGACTGGTATGCTGCAATATATTACATATTCGCTCCTGGGTTTCAATACGCTTTAAAAGCTAACTTTCCCCCCTTACAATTTATTGGGGATCAATAGAAAAAAAGTGATTGTCATTCTTAAATATTCACAGCTCAAAGCCCTCAATT
>NW_017306287.1:3222232-3222741 GCF_000935625.1 Nanorana parkeri
AAACTACATTGTAAAAATTACAGTAATTTATATCAATTTTAAGCAATACTTTATATACAATTAAAAAAAAAAACATGCATAGTCCAGCATACAATGTTGAAAACAGCATTTTTTTTCCATAACAAAACAAACGGGAAAGGAAGAAAAAAAATAAAAATAAATGAAAAAACCCAGAACACTGAAGTTTTAATACCATGTACACTTTTACTCAGCATGAAAATAGCTGCTGTCAGACAGTATTCTCACCCCTTCCCTGCCAGAGGAGGATTACTCGCCCCCCCCTCTGACAGCAAAGTGGTTCACAATGTCATTTTTGTTAAGAAAAGCTCCCAGACGTTCTACCGGTCTGTACAATGATTCAGTCCTGGGTATTCTCTCCCCTCTGTGACTCCTATTTATAATCGGGGGGGTTGACAACCGGCATGGTTTACACTTTTGATTGCTTGTATTTCCAAAAAAAATAATAATAATTTCACTTCTGTAGTTTTTGTTTTTATAAGCAGATTCAA
>NW_017306287.1:3222752-3223582 GCF_000935625.1 Nanorana parkeri
ATATAAAGGAGAAGAAAAAAATATATATATAACCATGAGGATGACGGTTTCTATACAGCATCCTTTCCCCCCCGAAACCATCTGTCTTTACAAATGTCTTATGGAAACGCCTCTCCTTAGGGTTGGAAGAGGATGATGTAGTTACAAGTGGTAAAAAGGCCCCCGAACCCCCTCCCCTAGTTTTTGTTTTAGGCTCTGTAGCTGCAGGAAACAACAAAAAATACCCGGTAAGACAGTCCTTGATGAAGACAAAAAAAAAATACACACATTAGCGTATTGATGAGTTCACTCCTTCCCTGTCAGACGCAAAATTGCACCAGTCTGCCAGAGAAGGAAGCAGCGGTCCTCACGGAGTGAGCACAGAAGAGAGGGGGGGGGGTTGATCCTCTAACAAGGTCGGCCTGCTGGGTTTTGTGAGGCCGGGCAATAATTTAGAACAGCCCAAGGGGAGGAAGGTGTTTAAATTTGGCCGCCTGGTCAGCTTAGAAACAAAAAATTCCCCAAAAAAAACAAAAATGTTCAAATGCATCGAACGTCAGAGCAGCCACTGACAATGCTAGAGAAGGGTGAAGGCGATGCTCAGCAGCGCTATGCCATCCTCTCCGACAGTGTAGGGTTTGAATCTGGCAAATGGGTGGCGGTCTCAGTCCAGACTGAGGCCCTGTGTGTCCCTGATGTGCAGACCAGCAATGAGTACGCAAACAAAGAAATATTAAAATAAACGTCCATGGTAAGGTGGAAGGAATGGGAGGGATAGATATTTATATATTTATATTTATATATAACAAAAGGGGACGGGGACGAGGGGCAGATGGAGTTAAAGAGGACCC
>NW_017306287.1:3223811-3226681 GCF_000935625.1 Nanorana parkeri
AAAGAGGACCCCTTTCCCTCCACCACTTCAGTTCTCCAGTTCACTGCCGGGTTCTCTGGATGCTACAATCCCTCAACAAATTTTTCCAAGGTGTCCCCTGAAGTATCTCCCACGAGAGACAAGTCATTTGTGAGGGCGCCACGGTTGGGGGGGTTCAGCTGTGGAAGCATGGCGCTCTGATCAGGGTTCCCCAGGTGACCCTGGTCTAAGGAGGTGCCCATAGAAGCTGCCAAGCCTGGGTGAGGCGATCCTGTCTGTGGAGAGACATGGTGAGGAGAGGGCTGAGGCTGTACGCGGGGTGAAGGACTGGAATGTGGAGGTTGTGACTGAGGGCGGGGGGACTGGACGGGGGCAGGTGAGCGCACCTGGTTGCTTAGGGAGGTTGCAATTTGCTGGCCTGGGGGAAGATGCGTAGGAGGCGGCTGGCCTGTCAAAAGGTGTTGCTGAGGACTCATAGGGTTAGACTGCCCAGAAGAAGCCATCTGCTGCTTGAGCTGCTGTTGAAGTCGCAATGCCTGCTGTATGCTTGGTGGTGCTCCATCTGCGCCTAGTCCTGGCTGCCCCATCTGCTGGATTTGTCCCATTGCTCCACTCTGTATTGGAAGGTGCTGTTGCATACGCTGTTGCTGCAAAGCCTGCGACTGTTGGTATCCTGTTGGCGGCTGCTGAAATTGCCCGTGGGTTGGCATTCCACCTGCCATGCCCGCAGCGCCTTGCTGTTGCTGCTGCTGTTGTTGCTGCTGCTGCATAATCTGCCGTCGGAGCATCTCTCGATATTGTGGGTTCATATTTGCTAAGCTGGTATTGTGAGCTGAATTCATGAGGTTGATGCCTTGGCTCTGTGGACTCATGCCTGGCTGCTGCTGAGGAACATTAGGCCTCTGCACCCCGACCTGCATGGGGTTCATACTCTGCAGGCCAGGCTGTGGATGCATACCAGGCTGCTGAGGAGACTGTTGGGGTGCTTGTTGTGGCTGCATGCCAGGCTGGTTGGCCACATATTTGGCAGTTCTTTGCTTTATAAAAGCAGCCATTAGTTGAGGGTTTGACTTCAGGATGTTGAGCACCTGTTGCTGCTGTTGCGGAGAGCTTGGGGACTTCAGAGTGCGCAGGAGGTCTTGGAGAGCATTGGGTGATATGTTTCGAGCTTGCTGCTGAGGAACTCCTTGCAGTCGAGGTCCGGCCACAGCCTGCTGGCCTGCAGTCATTTGAATCACTGGACGTTGGATATTCTGTGGCATTGAACTCTGTTGAGGCATTGGAGCTGTGGACCACTGTCCTGGCTGCATGCCTGGCATGATAGGGGGAGGAGCAATTGGACCTGGACGTGGCACATTCATACTCATTTGCGGTAATGGATTTACAGGTCCTACTGTTGGATTCACCATGCCTGGACGCACACTGGTCATTCCATCAATATTAACCCGATAGAGTTGCTGCTGCTGTGCCTCCAGTTCTATCTGACGGGCAGCTGCGACGGCAGCTGGTGGGGGCTGTGTAGGCTGAGTAGGAGGAACCACAGGAAGCGTACTTGATGGTTTGCCCTGTGATGCCACGTTGGGAGGCTGAGTCCTAGCCACACTGGGGAAGCCTGGTGAGGCCATGCCACCTGGAGAAGGTTGTGGAGCAGGTTGGGGAGTCTGTGGGGTGCTGGGTTGCTGCGTAGGTGTGCCAGGAGTGACAGGGGTAGGGGAAGGCAGAGGCTGTTGCGGAACAGCACGTGTGTTCATAGTGGCCATACGCCGCCTCATCAGCTGGGCCTGCTGCAGTCGATGTTGAATCTGCTGCTGCCGCAACTTTTGCTTGATGTTGAGACAGAACGGTACTGGGCACTTGTTCTCCTGGCAGTGCTTGGCATGGTAACAGCATAATGCAATAAGCTGCTTGCAGACTGGACAGCCACCATTGGTCTTGCGCTTGCATCCCTTTGTATGTTGCACAACCCTTTTCATCTTCTGGCAAGAAGGCAGCGAGCAGTTGGCATTGCGGCACTGGCAGGCGTGTACCAGTGACTGGATGCAGCGCTGGATGCTCAGCCGGCGGGACTCCTGAGGACTCTTGGACTGCGCTTCTCCTTGGCTGTTGCTCTCGTCGTCCAGTCCCAGGCCCCACTTTACCATCTTGTGCTCATGACTCTTGCAGTTGTAGCAGTTCACACATAGATCATAATCCTGTAAATGAGAGGAGATTATGAGCACACTGTACCAATAACTCTTGAAAATCATACAAAACTGCAGAGAAAACAATACTCAGAATGATCAGTCTGCAGGTATTCACATTCTATTGTAGCTCATGTCCTCTGCAAGATTTACTTTTCTCTAATGTCTTCCTGTAGTCTTGCCGTTTTCTCTCCACGAAGACTGTCTTATACTCTACAACTGTCATAGGCAAAGTTAGCAGTACACTGATTTAAATGAATGCTCATTGTGGAGAGCCTTGTAAACCGTGCAAACATTGATAATAGTTTTCTGGAAATAATGCCATCTTCAGTTTCTTGAGAGTAATTCTATAAAATTTGCGCACACAATCCCTTTAAAAAAAAGCAACACATCCAGACACACTTACCTCACAGACAGTACAATGCCAGCGAGTCTCCACATGATGCTTGCATTCATTGCAGGTGTAGACAAACCGGTCTTGGCCTTGGGTGTGCAGTTCCACCAACATGCATAGTGTAGACCATTTGGAACGACGCAATGAGGAGAACTCCCAGTGCTTATCCCGGGCGAGGGTGAGGAACGCATCTCGCCCATCCATCAAATCACAGCTCAACATAGGGTCTGGATCCGAAATAGGTGGAAGGGAGTTGATCACTGGGCCCGCATAGAAATGGATCACAAAAAACACCTACAGGGGGGGGGGGGGGGGGA
>NW_017306287.1:3226785-3233632 GCF_000935625.1 Nanorana parkeri
TATAACAAAAAAACACACCAAGGGGGGGGGGGGGGGAAGGTAAATTAACAGAGAATGGAACCAATCCATATTAAACGATGTGGAGACTTTAGCAATGATACCTGGTGATCAGCATCTCCATATATACATTTTTTTTTACACTATAAAATACTTAACCTTGACCAGAGTACAAAATACTTAGCCTTCATTATAGTACAAAATACTTAAGCTTGACCATAGTACAAGAAAACATTTCCTGAAATACTTTGAGTGTAGTCAAAGCATATATCTAGGAAAACAAGTCACAGATGGGTTTCCAACTATTACAACACCCTAAGGCCCATGGTACCCTTGTGAGTTGTAATGCACTTAATTCCTTAGACAGAAGCTGTTCTGACTTTGGGGAGTAGGGAGTGAAATATTTTGCTTTAAGAATAAAAAGAAAGAAAAGTGGAAGAATATGAACCAGCATATGTATAGTGTGTACCTCCTAGTGAGGCTAAGATCCAACATAGGGAACTATTATACAGAAGAGGGGTATTTGCTTGTGGCGTACAGCTGTCTTTTACATCATGTCCAACGTCCGATAGGAAGGTGATATGCCCAGGAGGTCTCCTGGCACCTAAACCACGCTTGCTCTGAACTAATGCTACTAATCTCCTTACCTCTTTATGTTTCTCCATGGTGGCATACAGTTTTTGGCTCAGATCATTGCACACGTTGGGCATGCTGGTTTTCTTCTTGTTGGCCCGGCTCATGCTGCTCTTATTCTTGTTGGTCTTCTTGCTATTTTTCTTTTTGGCGTTCTTGGTCTCTCCTGGGCAGCCCTACAAACAAGTTAAACGACCGTTAGATTTGTGTGCTCCAAACAATGCAACCTTAAATATGAACATCCCCTCTGAAATAAAAATATAGTCTGTGTGCTCTATAAAGGATATTAGAAAAAGATATTAATGTAAATTCACCTCGGGGATCTCACAAGCTGCTGTACACTCTTCTTTTTTCCTCTCCTCTTCTTCCTGTTCCAGCTCCTTGATGCTTTCCTCCAGCACATTAGGCCAAAAGTCACCTTCAAAATATGGAAGCTCCTTGGCAGTAGTTAGTCTGTCCTCTGTCGCTTGTTTAAATATGTCCTGCGAAGGAAGACATAAAAGAAGTTTTAGTTAGACATGATTAATTTACCGATCCAAAGCTTTAAAGAATTTTAACAGGCATGTTCCAAGTTCCCTCCCCTCCACTAGAGCATGTCCCAGACTTTTTTTTCTTTTGCTTTACTCCTGTAGTGAGAAACCGCTTATTACTCCATTGACATCACCAGGCTACATCTCTCACAAAGTGGGGGGAGGTTCTTGAGATTCAAGGCAGCAGCATTGTTTTTGCTGAGAAAGAAATCGATTTATGTATGTGGAAATGGCCAGAGAGGAGGGGATGGGTACTGTAGTCCACCCGAGGAGATATCAGCAATGGCTGACAATGCTGTGGGGATTTCAGTGCAGCAGGGTGTCAGCCAAAAGGGATTTAGGAGCTCAATGCATTTTTGGCAGGATCATTAGGTATTTCTCTGTACTTGCAGACTTTCTAAAGGGAAAAAAAACGACTGAAAATTGTGCATGTATTGCAGAGATTCACGGCATGTGTATTTTTACATTTTGTCGAGACATACACAAACCATATTTACGTACTTTGTAGTCATGTATGATACGCTCTGCAAAAGCTTTGTCCAGCATCTTCTTGTACCACTCCTGTAAACGCTTGGGTTTAGGGATTTTCTGGTCAGGTGGGTGGCAGTGGAAAATGTAGTCATCTCCTTCACTTGGTGGGCAGGCCCAAATGTGCCCCGTCACATACCTGAATGGACAAGGATATACAGAATTAAATTCACAGATCTATATAACCGATCTTTTAACATTACATATCTAAATGCTCAGCTGCTTATCCAGCTTTGCTTAAATATAAGACTTCACCAATTAGGTGCTGTGATTTTAAACATAAACCTTTTTAAAGATACAACAGAACAGAGATTTACCCAAGCTTCTTCACATATTCCAAGTACCCGATGAGAATCTCATGGTAGACTGCTGTACGGAGGCTTCGCGGTCGGAAGAAGTGAATACTGTCCAGATATGAGATGTAAACACGTCTGGCGAAAGACACAGATATAAGTTTCACTACACATATAAATAAAATTGCTGAAAATTATGCAGATCAGTAAACATTATAAAAATGTGTCAGGGACAGTTATCTGTGTTTTTCCAGCTGTACGATGCAAAAAGATACAGCACTATTATTAATGTTAAAAACGAAAAAATGTTAAAAAATGTTTTAATGTTAAAAAAAAAAAAAAAAAAGAAGGTGTATGACCTTTCTGCCTACAGGGATAAGAAATAGCTCATATGTACGCCAGAATGTACAAGGTCCAGAAAGTTAGCTGGCGTTATTTAAGAGCAGCAAAGTATGATCACCTGGTATTGGGAAGAGGGCAATCTGATCCATATTCCTGAACATGCATGCCAAAGAAGCACACCTCCGCTCCATCAATCTCCTCGAAGGCAAAAAGTGCCTTCGTGCGGTACGGGAAGGACTCCGGCATTTCGCCCGTGTCAACGAACCTGATGAGAACATTAGGATTAGAACCAAGTTCAATTTTTTTTTGTGTGTGTCTGCACAAGGCGATTTTGTACATTTCAGACGCAAGTATTTTTTATTTTTTTAGCGAATAAAAAGCTAATTACTAGACAATAAAAAGCATGAAAACCCAAGCTTTTCAGGCGCCCGCCCAGGGGAAGTCTATTAGGGCTAAAATGCTCAACTCTGCCTCCACAAAAAGCTTTTTCAAGCTACATGTGTTTTGCTACAATTTTCTTGCTTAGTGAGGTTCAGCAATCTTGGCCAATGCTTGATTACAAGTGCGTTCTGTATGCAAAGTTAATTCGGTGCTGAAGTGTACCTGGATTTCATGCCAGGCTTGATCTCCACAATCTTATCAGAACTGGCTACTACCCTGACCGACACCTCTCCAGACTCTGGGTGGTTCTGCCGCCTCAGAAACTTGTTCACGCGATCCTCAAGGTGATTTCCTAGTCGGGTCGTTTGAAGCCCTGGAGAAAAGATTAAAGTTAAAACGATGGAAACTAGAAGCAACTAAACCTCTGCAAGCAAAGTCAGACCTTATTCTTAATATTATTATAATTAATAATATTAATATAATAATAATAATATTCTTATTATAAAAACAGCTACTCACTCTTTGCACAGAATTTATTTTCTTTACGAGTCCGTCCAGTTTTCTTTAAACAGTTATCACAAACAAATCTATAATAAAAAGAATGATTTAATTGTTTTTATTGTGTGGAATCATTTTAGCCTTTTTGTTGCAAGATAATCAAGATGAGACACAGAAGCTTATTTTATCTTAGGCTACCACAACACCAACAATGTAACCAAACTAAGTAACCAATCTGTTTAAGGTTTGTGTGAACCATAGTAGGATCTTTGTGCTTACTTTACCTGCCGACTGCCTGTTTATGGGCCTTGTAGATGATGTACAGAATACTCTACTCACATGCTAAGTGCAAGATTAGAAGAGATCAACTTACCCAGATGGCCATATGATATCATAATGAAGGACGCAGATCTGATGCATCTTCCTGCCGCATTCTTTGCAATCTACAAACCTGATGGAACGAGAGAAAACATATACCTCATAAACTTGTGAAAATGTTAACATTGACACCACTCTGTGAAACAGTAAGCGTGTGCAGATGCATACTCAACACATGAATGATAAAAAGGCCCAATGATGAAAAGGACAGAAATGGAAAAGAATTTACAAACGTGGCTAAGAGTAGACATAACAGTACTACTTGTCAAGAGCAATTAAAAGACTACTACTTACGGCTCAGGGTCCAGCATGTCATTTTTCTTTTTTTCAAACTGGTCTTTAGAGATCGTTCTGTGTAAAGAGAGATTAATATTATAGCTATGGTCCAATTACAGCTCCCAATCCGCCAAAAAACTAAAGCGGTGGGCTTGGATAAGCTGCATCATTAAGCTTAAGGACTTCTTCAGGACAGAGTGTGACCACTTACGTTTGAGGCTGGGAAGGATCCTCTCCTAATGTCACATTATCCCCTTGAATCTCTGTGAAACACTTTTCACAGAAGTGATACCTAATGGAACAAAAAAGGAATGTTAACACATGAGCCTTTTAACTGGCTGGAGCTGCCCTAACAGCTAGCAGATTCCAACATTTTGACAACTGTTACTTTTAAGTGATGCTTTGCATCCTATAGGATTGTGAGGCTCCTATGACACACTTAAAAAAACAAAAATAATAAAGGGTATAAAAAAAAACCCAAAACAAGATCCTTGATCAATTACTACCTACCATCTAAAAGTATTATGTATGTAAGTAATGTAAAAGAAAATGTCAAGTGCATACAGCGGACTTCTATGCAGAAAGGATAATCTATCTGAATTACATTTCAGAATGAACAACTTTACTTGCACTATAAACACTTTAAGAAAATTAAACAAAAAAATTATAGAGGTGAAAGAATACTGAACTGAGCAGTTTATTGGAATTTAATGGGATTTTAGGCATACAGCATGAAAAAACAAAAAAACATAAGAGCCACGCTACCATATACAGACGGGACAGATTGACATTGATTAGCAGACATCTTAACCTTTCTGGCTTTAACTTACAGCTCCATAGCCATTATTTCCCCACTTGACCTCTAGCTACATACTCTTATATGTGCTCCTCTCAAGAATGAATTTGCTGCATATTAGCTGCTATAAGGTTATTCAGGGTTAGAGGTTATGTACAAATTCCTAAATGTTGACACCTTGATATATCATAAAAGTATATTCATCTTTTATAAACTTGTGTGGTTGGTGTTTGAGGTATACTGTAATTTTCCTTGAAACACGTTAACTTCAGAAACAGGTTTATATATCTTGATCTGTCTATAAGAACACAAGCTGAAGGTTACCTGTTCTGATAGCTGAAGTAGGCAGCATCACGAGGGATGGTACACAGCTGCTTCCCATAACAGCATAACGTCTGTGGTGAAAACTCAAACTGCCAGCAAAAAATAGAGAAAATATTAGTCCCAAGCCCCCCTACAATGCAGTTAAAGAAAATGTGTATTTCTATATATCCGGCAATTACCTTTCGGCCACAGCAGTAACCAAGAGACTGCATGACAGGATCAATCTCTTGCTCAAACACCTCTGCAAGTTTGGTGCAGTACTTGTAAACCCGGGAGGTCTTGCGGTTATATAACCAGGCATTGTTAAACATCAGCCATACGTCATCCACATACTGCCAAGGCTCTTGGTATTGCCCTGTGTCAAGCTTCCTCTTGACGGTGGATAGGTCCATGGGGTTTTTCACAATATCAAAGTAATCCTGTAATGCATGGAGAAATCTGCCATCAGCATATTGTAGTCCTAGAGCAGAGCAGTCCTACCCAAGATAACATGGACTATAGTGACACGTACAGGAAAAGAAGATGAACTTCCCTGCCAAGCTACAGAAACACCCCAAAAGGCAGGCAACTAGATACTGCATGGCCGTCACTTAATAATACTTATTACAGACACAGTCTACTCACAGGGATTCCCAGTAACTGTGGATCAACAGGCTGTCTAAAAGGCAGAGACTCTGGATCTTGTCGATATAGTGCTTCTAAAGTGGGCATCAGGGCCTGACGCAGCTCTTCTGGCTTAAATACTGAAATAAAAATACAGAATTAAGGGTCAAATTTTACTTTCTGCCATTGTTTTTGCCAATTTGCTATAGAAGTACAACAAAGCCCAGCAATGACATACTCTTCTTGCGCGGCTGAGAAGGTGAAGTGGATGGAGGGGTAGTGCTGTTGCTGTTGGCTTCCTCCTCTTCTTTAGGCTCCGTTTTCACCTCTGGCTTCTTCTCCTCAACCTCCATGGCTTCTGATTTTACCTCCGTACCCTCAGATGGGGCTTCCTTTATTTGT
Source organism: Nanorana parkeri (assembly GCF_000935625.1). Classification (NCBI taxonomy): domain Eukaryota; kingdom Metazoa; phylum Chordata; class Amphibia; order Anura; family Dicroglossidae; genus Nanorana; species Nanorana parkeri. The sequence goes on from NW_017306287.1 coordinate 3,232,767, forward strand.
GGAGGATCCTCCTCCTTCACCTGCCACAACAGATTAAGATGTGCATCAGGTGCCAAGTAACTAATGGGTTAGCATTAAAAGGTGATCATGCCAACACGCAATTAAAAAATGGACATCAATTACTGCCTCTGTTACTAGGTTCTTTTTTCCCCCTCACCAGACTTGCTACACAATACCCAATGCACAAGTACAAAAACTGCATGATCTATTGTGAATACACGCTCCTGTGTAGCAGGTCTGATTCAGTATTACTACAAAAGAGATCAGTTTGGTATTCCCATGTTTCTGACAAACAGTAGATTTTAACAGTAGCTCCCATGTGTGGCCACTCCAATTTCTCCTCCGCATAGCAAGCAGATCAGAACATTGACAAATGGTAACTTGATGTACTAAAGAGAATGGTACGGGCATAGGCTAGTTGATTTCAACAACTCTACATTATAAATATATCATCATTTCTATTTACAAAGGAGTTTTTTTTCAAGATATTTTTTTTCAAGATATGCATACAGTACACGATCTGTTGAGACAGAACATGACATAAAAAATGACAGAAGTCAATTGCTTCAAAGTAGTATTAAAGGCTTGGTAGTTTTTGCCTTAATGCAATTTCTGCATTAAGACGGTAAAAACTCTAAGCGCTTTACTAACATCCCCGCCCCCCCACACTTAGCTGCAGCCGCTCGTCTCCTCTACTGCGACCGGGAAGATACACGGGTTCCGAGGGTACTGAGGGCAGAGAAGCCATAGGCTGTGCGTCTCTATGGACGCAGACAGCTAGGTGCGGGCACGGCCGTGACCGTGCATGCACGGGTGCCTCCACAGTAGTTGGCTAGCTGATGTAGGCACCTGTACAGGTGTGTGGG
>NW_017306287.1:3234116-3257031 GCF_000935625.1 Nanorana parkeri
GGGGGGGGTTGGTTTGCTAGCGGTCTGGACACCACTAGGAGAGGAAATAATAAAGTCTGGCCCCCATAAAGAAGAAAATAAAAAACCCTTAAGATTTAATCTTGCTTTAACATTTGCGGACTTGGCAAGCTAGGAACCAGCTACATTATATAGTTAATTCATTTTAATAGCACTTGCTGACGTAGTCAAATTTTGTCACTGTTGCCAGTATTCACCTCAGGTTTGGGCTCCACTACAGGTTCACATGGCTCTGGTTCCTCCATCTTGATCTCTTGCTTGACCTCAATCATTGGGTGATCAGGGGCTGACTGGTTGTCGGTGCTGGCAACTGAGGCAGGTGTGGGCACCCGGTTGTCAACACTTGGAGCAGGCTGAGATAACTAGAATCAAAACAAGAAATTTTAAATTAAGGTCTACCCTAAATAGTCTCCAGAAGTTACATATCACCACTATACAAACAAACCAACTTACAGGAGTGCCAGGGGCCACTGCATGCACGGATGTAGGTTGCAGCGGAGCTGGTTGTGGTGTCGGCACAGACTGACTGGTCACAGGAGTAGGAGGCTGTGGAGTAAGCTGAGACTGAGCAGCCGCTTGTACAGTTGGGGTGCTCTGCGTCTGCATGGCATTGGGGACGGAGCCAGGTGTGGGTGCTGGTGTCTGTCCAGCTGGGGGCAGCGGAGTGGAAGGCTGTGCAGGGGCTGCTGGCTGAGGAGGAGTCATGCCAGCCGGTGTTGGGTGCTGGATAGGAGGCATACCAGCAGGTGAAGCATTGACTGGAGGAGGTGTCTGATGGAGGGGAGATTGTGAGAGAGCTGGCCTTGGAAGCTGGCTTGTTTGGGGACCCAAAATATTCATGGAATTGCTGATTGGCAAAGATGCAGCTGGTGCCTGTCCCTGCTGCAAAGCAAACAAAAAAAATAATGCACATTTACGTACTGCTGAAGTTTCACACATGACTTTGCACACATACAGCATAATTTCTTGTACCAGAGGAGCTTACACTCATGCGTCTACCAGCCATACATTCATACACTCCAAAGCCAAACTGGACAGAAGCAGTTAAGCCAACAGTAGTTTTTACTGACTGGATGAAATTAAGTCCCTGATGGGAACTGGACCCAGACCCCAAAGTTACAGTTGTGACCATTTATCCATTCCAAAACCAATCATCCTTTCCTTACCTGCGATACAGCTGCCGATGCTCCTGACTGTCCGAGTGACACGCCTAATCCTCCAGTATTAGTCTGGAACTGCCCTTGCTGCTGCAAAAATTGATTCTGAGTCTGCGCTGGACCCATCATGTTACTGGCATGTGTACCCATCATGTTCTGAGGCTGGGACATGCGGGAAGGAGACATTGCCATCTATGGAAACATACAACAGACAGCACATTCAAAAACTGATTCTATGGGACAAAATATTTTGTACGGCAAGCATGCTGGTAAGGCTATTATTTGAGCTATTTTTTATAAAATCTTAGCAACGATATCCAAGATTGACTGGCCTGAAACCTGAGATAAAAAGGTCTTCTTTGTCTAACCTTGGAGCCAAAAGTAATTTTTAATGACCCCCAAGGGGCCTGCAAGTCCATAGGCATAAGACAAGACAAAAAATAGTAAGGCCCCAACTTCTTTACAGCGCTACTGGACACTAAGTATTCTACTAAGCTTAGTCGAAGACACTGTATGACACTCTGAAAAAGGGTACTCACAGCTGGCACTGAGCCCATATTGTTCATCTGCGTGGGGTGGTTGAGTGGGGATGCCGCACGAGGTCCCATTGGGCCAGAAGGAAGCTGTACATTTCCCATGGGCATGGTGTTGAACTGGTTCATTCCTGCTGTGTTTGAAAAGAAAAAACTAAATTTAATAAAAGGTTAAAGTTTTACAATGTTTTGACAGGCTGTATAAAGACTGTATGCCAACTATGAAAAAAAAGGTCAGTGTGTCTTGTGCCGTAGAGAAACACAAATTGCAACAAGCTCACTTGGAGGTCAATTCATGTATAGATGCTTGCTGGCAACATCAGATTATGATGTGCACAACATACAGGTCTGTATCACTAGCCCATGGTATGCTAGACATATGGGCAAGTGGCAAGGTGGTGGCCCATAAGGTGCCGTCTGATTAACCACTTAATACAACAATACACTAAGTATATGGCAAAAATATGGCAGGTGATCAGGGCACTCCAACCAAACAGCATTGGAATCTAGCTGCAGAGAGCCCTGGTTTCAGTATAGGGAACAAAACCAATGTGTCTCAAAGCCCAAATACTCAAGGGCTTAGCATATAGCAAAGCTTTTACACTGATTTGTGATAGAATTCTTATACCATTCACCAAGATACAGGGATCCACAGAGAAAACACCCTGCCTACAGTAGGAACAACATTAGGAAATGTCATTCCTTCCTTTCCCTTTATTGCCTGTAGGTAGAAGACCATGTAGACTTGTGGATAAACTGCATTTGTATATTGTTCTCTACATTTACTGCACAAAAGCAATTGGAAGAGGTTCTGCTATAGAGATGAAAAGACCCTGTTCTTCAAGCAAGTAATCTCTCATGTGGCATCATCCTAGTCTACCAGAACCTGAGAAATGCAGGGAAGCCAATCCTATCCACTCATACTGAAAATAAGAGCATGTAAATTCAGCTGCTACTATCAAACCAGCGAATTACCTCATACTAAATTGACTCTTTTTATAAGACAACTAAAAAAATTAAGCAATACCTGAATTCATTGGCATTCTATTCATAGATACTGAAGACATTGGGAGAGGGCCATCTAAAAGATGAAAGAGAAAAGGGGTAAGTACAAAATCTATTCAGGATAACTCAAGAAGAAGCTTCAACTGTAACGTCATCAACCACACGCTCTACTTACTGGCTGGTCGGGCAGCCTGTGCTTGGCCCAGTGCAGCGGCTGCAGACGGTGGAAGAGCCGGTGCTTGTGTTCCAGGTGTCTGTAAGGTCTGATTTCCCATAATCCCTTGTTTCTGCAGGCGTGACCTGCGCTTCTCCTCCAGTTCCTTTTGGATTTTGTAAATTTTCTCTGCCAGTAAATGGTAGTACTCATCCTGGATGAAAAGCAAATAGAATGAGGTAAGTACATTGACACAAGCTATAAGCTTGTGTGTGAAAGCAAAAACTTTTGCAAACTTAATGTACTGTCCACTCCATTTCTCAGTTATATTGCCTTCTTGTCCATTGAGGGGACATGAGAAGTCACTGTCGAGTTATACTGCCTCCCAGAGTAGGTCTGAGCGCTAACAAAAAAGACCAGACCAGGAAACCACCTCTAAACTCCCAGCATGCTTGTGTCCTATAAGGATAGACTTTTTTCTTCAGCTGTGCCGAGAAAATTCTTAATTTTCTGCTAGCTTTTTTTTTCTCCAATTATTCTTCCATCAAGATTCCTTGCTACAATCCTGCTTGAGATGGTTTTTACATGGCAGCTACACAGATCGGCCTAGCTTTGGAGTGCCATACCCAGACCTCACTAGCCTGGACGTTGTGCAGCTAGCACGGAAATGAACTTGGGGCACCGGGTTCTGCTTAATGTGATTTCAAGACTCCGACCAGGTAGCACGTTAGCTGTGGAGTGCTTTTCAGGTCAAGAGCTGCTGGCATTGTCTTAACGCTTTCTCTGTCTCTGAAGACTTGGCATGCGAGTAGGCTGATTAAGGAGCCTCATAACCTGGACTACTAAGTGACCTTCCTGCTTTGCATTGGTTAAGAGATTGAGCACAGATGTCAACAGCTGGGTGGAGTATCTTGCTCTGCGCTCTTTTCTGCTGTCCAGCTTTGGGGAAACCTTCCTGTTGCTACTCCTGCTTGCAAGAACCATGTAGAACTATGAACTTTGGTCCCTATCAGGTGCCCAACTCCATCTGTTTGACCTGACGTCTGCTACCAGTGGTTGGGTCTGTAAGAACCTGAGACTTTGTCTTGTACCTTGAACTATGTTTCCATACTGCCTTGCAGTAGCAACATGTTTCTAGACACAGGAGGATAGTCCAGCTCATATTCCAATAATTGCTTCAGGGTCCATTCTTCTGCCATCACTCCCAAACTAAAATGCAATTTGTGCTCCTTTGATGCAGTGTGCACCACCCTGCAACTAGAAATCAGCTTCTCGTATATCCAGCAGTGTCCCAACCCTATGTGTTTATGACTTAGATCTTGGTTCTGCTTGCTACAAACTGAGTCATGCTGCGAGAAGGCGTTATCCTGGACTGGCTTACAATTTTTGCTTGCCAGTGTCCAATCCTCTTGAAGGCAGCATTATAACCCGACAGTTAATGCCTTCCTGTGTCCATCAATGGACACAAAGAAAAGGATTTCTACAATGAACATAAAATTTCAATTTTTCTTTTTCCAATTCACATTATGTTGGGTCTGAACCCCAGCCACTGTTGACCTGAAAACGTCTAGGTTGGCAGAAAAAATGCTTGCTAGCAGTTTCTGGCTGTGTACAGTGCAGCTTGCTAATCCTCCCTGGCTGTATGATTATTTTGATTTTCGTAATTTTTTCGGCACAAATTTTTTGGGTTTTATTTCTTCGTTTTTTCCGGGCTTTTTTTTCGAATTTCCTGCCGGTTCCGCCCCCATGCAACGTGTCAGCTCGCAAGGGACGGAACCCGGAAGACAGATGCCGGCCGGAGGACACCGCACGGCTCGAGGGACAAGGTAAGTAAATAATGTGGGATATTCCCGAGTGTAGCTCAGGGTATGGAAAAGTAACCCCGAGCTACACTCGGGAATACCGCCAAGGAGGCTAATGCTGCAGTGCATGTAGAACCCTGAAAATACTTTTCTTTATAAAGTCTGCCAAAAGTAATTTTTGGGAGGGTGGGGCTATCATTGCCGATGTCCTTCTAAAAAGGTTCCTAGCCCTGGCTCTCATGCTGACCCAACAAACCTAGTACTTGACCTGGGACAAAGCACACAAACCAGAATGTCTAATAATCCATACTACTCTAAATGCAATATTAAATAGAACCTCCTGTGCTATCCATGTTGGGTACATTTGCGCTTCAATATGTAATTGAATTTCTTGCTGAAAGTTTATGAACAGAAAAGTGAATGGCCAATGGTGTAGGTAGTTACTGTGTAGGTTGACCACCACTACACTCGTGCATGTTTCGTCTCCTAGCCTATGGCCAGCTTATCCAAATGCAACGACTAAAGTATCTTAACCCCTTCATGACTGAGCTTGTTTTTGGTTTCTGTTCGTAAATGACTGACACACTTGACATTTTTGCTGTGTGATTCTTCCACGTCAGTAATATACTTTCTTACAAAGTGCACCCACACATATTATATATTGTTTTTTAGAGGACAGATAGGGCTATATATTTATATCACATATGTGTGTCTAACGCCTCACTTAGGACAAATACAAATTAAAAAAAGAGGAAAAAACGTAAAAAAAAAAACTTTCCCAGTTTTGATTAGTATTTTTTTTAACAAAACCAGCACAGCTAAAAAAAATGCAATACATACATTTATCCCTTATTTTTAATTTTTTTACACTTTTCACTATTTTTTTTTATTTATTTACACTTTTCACTTTTTTTATACTGACAAATTTTATTTATTTAATTATATCAGGCAGTCATTGTGAATTAATCTCACTATTACTGCTTGATAAATTAATACATTTTTTTTTTTATCAGGCTGCTTCAAACTTCAGAACAGCCGATAATAAGTTAGTGACACTGATCCTGCAGCAGTTCAGGATTCAGCTGTCAGTGAATGTTTCAGAAAACTTAAACATTCTACTTTCAAGAATAGATACATTATGTGTCTAATACATAACATTTTGTATCTATTCTTGAAAGTCAAAAGATAAAAAAAAAAAAAGCCAGTATAGCTTGAGAGAGATATCTCTCGATCTATACGAGCTGTCAGAATGCCGGCAAAAGCCGACATGTGTGTCTGCTTTGCTGTGACTCTCAGACACCCGATATTAAGGTATCGGGTGTCTGAAAAAGGTTAACCCTTTCAGTAATGGATCTCTAGATAGTTAGACATCTATTACTGAAAGGTAACCGCTGATTCTCAGCGGTTAGCAGCCTTCTAGTGCAGCAAATAACTCGTCACGTACAGTGTACGTGACGAGTCATTTGGTCCCTTTGTGGCTGGACGTACAGTGTACGTCTCCCGTCACGAAGGGGTTAATATTCTTTGAGACTTCAACAAAAAAAAACAAAAAAAAAAGCTTTACATTGACCACATGGACAATACATACCCTGCTGTTGGCAGACTCATACATGTCACCCTCAACCTTCCTAGCATAAGCTACAAGGTTTTCCATGCGTCGATCTTTCAGGGCCGCTGGGTCAGGAGTGGGGAAGATCGCTTGTACGCTAGATCAAAAAGAAATAGTATACAATAATTTAGTATAGTTCACTTGTTAAAATTCCATCATAGCCCAAACCACCTTCTCCAAATGTGATTCACTTACAGTTTGTGGACAAGATGGTTTCGAAGATCCTGAGTCACATGTTCATGCCAGGCTTTTCTCACCCCTGTCGTAGAAGGTGGTGCTGCAGTAGGCATGGTACCCAAGTTCCCCACATTGCTGGGGTTGGTGCCGTCATTTAGTAAAGAACTGTAAAAAAAAAAAAAAAAAGAAGTCCAGAGATATTAGTTCTGGGAGTTTTATTGAAGCATTACTACTACAGAGTCGCTGAGATCACCTGGACCTAACAGCCAACATTACCCCGCTGCAGACCACATAAAGCCTTTAACATAGTGTACAGTTTCTTTTATATGGCAATTTCAACAAGCCTGTCGGACGTTCAACAAACTAGTCCTCATTTAAGCAGAGTGTTTGTGTGTAAATAGCCAGTTTTAAGTATCAGAGAATGCCAGAAAGATTGACAGACTTTATACTCCCACATAAATGGTCAACCTGCTAACTATTTTATATTGCTCTATTACTTTATTATTATTATTATTATACAGGATTTATATAGCACCAACTTTATGAGCTCAGAAGACAAAACAAAAATGTGCGTCAGTAAGCTTTTACTTACTTCCTTACTTACTAGGCTTCCATTTCAAATATCTTAATCTTTATCATGGAAGTGGGAATCCTCTTTTGGACAGACAATACCAATTAGCTGTTTAGGACACCCCAAGTTCAACACTGACCAGATGTCTTGGATCTACATGCCTTTTACTAGACAGCTCCAGTTCTTATGCCTGTGTGCTGCAAAATAGTGCAATCAGGGGCTTCCTTTGCGGTTTGAATTAAAGTATATTTAAAGCCAAAATATTTTTTTTCAAAAAAATGGGGAAAATAAAATAAAATAAAAGAGTTGGGTTTAAATACACTATATCCCCAGACATGCTATTGCTACTAACCATTTCAGTGGAAAACTTTTTCATTAATGACTCACGATAGGTCTGCAACATATCAAATCACAGCCAACCAGACCAGGCCTTTACACCACCTCTCACAAGATTCTAACTGCATGTTAATAATAAGATCTCAGCACTTACTTTGCGTTTCCCAGGCCAGTGGGAAGAGCACTGTCACTGTTTAGGTTGGCCTGTTGCTCGGCAGCCATTCCACCAGCTGAGAAATTCATTTGAGTACCAACTAGAATATCAGACAAAATATTAATCATCATAGGACATGTAAGGTGATTTAAATCAAACTGATGCATGCATTTTGTCATTTATAACAATGGCAAGGGTTCTACATCTGCCAGTAAACATTTAGTGAAGCTGCAATCCACTCAAGTACTCACCCAGTGTATTGAGGCCACGGATCTGCGAATGAACTTGGGTCTGTGTTGGCTGCTGACCAGGGCCCTGAGACTGGTTACCATAAGGAAGTCCCAATGCAGCATATGCCCTTTGCATGGAGCTAGGATCAATGGGATTGGGACTACTTAAAGATGGAGCAGTCTGCTGGGTGCCACCTACTGTCCCAATTGTGTTCTGCACCCCACTGGACGGGGATCCCAGTAGAGCTGTGAAAGAATGGCTTATAAGTTCATGTATTCACAATAGATGCAAACATACAAATCCCCACAAACATGTTCTTTTATTCCTTCCAGAATTGGACAAATGACAGCAGGTTTCAGAAACCAATCAAATCATTTATGGAGTCTTACAAAATGAGGGAGCATATGCTTTCATTGTTCAATACAGAAAAAAGCCCAACGTTGGATGCTAGCAGTAATACTTTAGCAGCATTTGACTTCTTCCTAGGCACTGCAAAGCACTAAACAAAGGTTTCATAGTCGTCAAAACATCAAGCGTTTGGCAATAAATGACCCACAAAAAAATGATTTTGTGGGTGCTTCCCAATACCTTGTAAAAGAGCTCCATCCCTTCACTTGAATTTTTTCTATCAATTGAGTTTACTTTTAAATCACACTTTCGGTTTTAGTTCTGCATGTGGATCACAGTGTCTACCTCCAACAGGCACTACAGAAGGACCAATGTCAGAGTATAGCCCTTAGTTAAGCAGAGTAGATTTTGTTTTGCTCCCTTAGCATCCATCCTCCTAATGGGGATGGCTCAAACCCCATAGGCATTCCGTATCCCCCCGAATGACAACATAAGACACTTACGCTGCTGGTTCCTCTTGTCGCTGGCATTTTTTAAAGGTAGGCACACAGGACAGTCATGCCGCGTGCAGTTCTTCCAGTGAGAAATGATCTGTCTTGAGGAAGCGCAATGTGCAACTGTAGGATAAAAATAATGAAACATTTACTAAGCAGGTAGGAAAAAGATAACCGAAATCCTTCCTGTCTGGATGACTTGATTTAAAGGAGAACTATGAGGTGAGTGCTTATCACTCACCTCATAGTTCTAGCCGACCTGTGACAATGAGACTGTCACAGGTCAGCTCAGTAGATCGGGAGGTGAGCGAACACATACCGGCGTTCGCTCACCTCTCGATCCTGTCACAGCGCTCTGCCATGGATTCCCCCCTCCCCGCCAGCGCTGACTGGTGGAACGGACGGGGGATGGGGCGGGTACAGCTGGCTCTGCCTCTAGATAGGCGGATCCCGGCACAATTGTCGGGATCCGCTTCAGCGTCTCAGTATAACGCGAGCAGTATATTATACTGAGCCTAGGGTGACGGGAGGATGCTAGTTTTGCTAGCTTGTGTCCTCCCGTTACCCTAAGGAGAACTATGGGGAAAAGACTTAACCCCATAGTTCTCCTTTAACTGCAAGCTGATGAATAGAATTTTAAGGGCTAGGTCTACCTTCCTATGTTTCATGTTTACACCCATATTCAGGATGTATCATGAAACAGGATCACATTGCTGGAAAGCATCTTTTAAGTGGAACCCAGTGCCCGAATGTCACTTACAGGCTAGCCCCATAATATTCAGTTTAGCAGGGTACAGACATGGCAATCCAACAGCTAGGCTGAGAAAAGACTGTGCTGGGTAACTGCAATTGTCGAGACAAGCTCTAGCAGCGATGTAGAATCTTGATAAAAAAAAGAAAATACTAAAAAACACACGAAAAGTCTTAACAGCTAAACGAAAAAAAAAATCCCCCAAGGCCACTAGCGAAAAAATAGGCATGCTGGTAGTAGGAGGGGTTAGCCAGGGCTGGCCCACAGTTTCTTAGCCAGTGTCCAATCCTCCTGAAGGTGGCAGTATAACCCAAAGTTTTAAGATGGATGAGAAAGAAAACGTTTTTGCTTTAAAGTCTCAGTCCACCTGAAATCAGTTTACAGACAGTCCCCCGGTTACGAACAAGATAGGGACTGTAGGTTTGTTCTTAAGTTGAATTTGTATGCAAGTTGGAACAGGTACATTTTGTAAGTGCAACTCCAGCCCAATTTTTTTTTTCATGGGGAAGGGTTAACCCCCTGTAAAGTTTGTTTTGCTGTGTGTGCCCTTGTTCAGAAGATTTCACCTCACAGTCTGTCCCTGCGACATTGGATTTTGAAAATGTTGTGTTGTCGTGGAAACAAGGATTGTGTTAAAGCTTCAGTGGAGACACCTTTTTTCCCATGATCACTCTTAAAGGAGTGAATTTCCCTTCCAAGGGGTAGATTTCCTTTCACTTCCTGTTGTCTCAAGGACAGGAAGTGAGATTAAATCTTTCTAATGAGCATACACAGAGCAGTAAAAACCTCACAGTGACTCAGAAGAAGAGGTGGGCACCCCTTGTCTGCATGTCTAACAAGAGCCAACTTCCTGTAATGTACGTACAGTACTACGAACCAGACCCAAAAAGGCGGGCACTCCTCGTCTGCACGAGCATGGTAGCATTACAACTACCCCTGCTGCACAGTAATAGCCTCCGTTTGTAAGTAGGAGTCGTATGCAAATCGGATGTATGTAACTCAGGGACTGCCTGTATATGCAGCCCATAAATTAAGGACATACTTATGAGTTTTGCAGTTAGTAACCAACTTGACTGTAAAGCTGCCCATACACCTGACGATTATCGTACGATAATCCGGGTGATCCCACGATCGTACGATAATCTTAAAGTGTATGGGCAGCGTGCTATCGCATATACTGTAAGGTCACACGACTTGTGTCTTACGAGCACGCTAGAAAACCCGCCGTTGGTAGTGCGATCGCAAGACGAATCTCCCTGTCCAAGATAGGCAGTTCGTATGAAATTTTAATCACCTTACAACCATCGCACAGCAAAAGTCGTGCGATGGTTGTAAGGTGTATGTCCACCTTAAGGCTGGGTTCACACCTGGGCGGATTTTTTCTGCTCGTTTTTCAGCTCGTATTTTAGCACGTTTTTCCATTCAGTGAAACGAGCGTTTCACTGGCGGTATGATTTTTTCCCCCCCTTATTTTGTCTATTTTTTACAAAAATATATATTTTTTCCACTTTCAAACTTCCCCCCGGCTCCGCCCCTCTGCGACGCGACCGCTCGCAAGGGACGGAACCCGGAGGTCGGCAGCCGCCAGATGACACAGCGAGGATCGCGGATAAGGTAAGTCCTACGCTGTATTCCAGAGTGTGGCTCGGGGTTACCGCTTTGTTAACCCCGAGCCACACTCGGGAATACCAATGGAAATGCGCGGAAAAGCTCCCCAAAGAAGCTCCTATACTTGTTTGGGCATTTTTCCGTGCATTTCCACGGGCTGAAATACGCCCAGGTGGGAACCATGCCCATAGGGAAGTATGGGATTTCACTGTTTGAGCGTTTTACAGTGCGTCGATCAGTGCTGTAAAACGCCGAGGTGTGAACACGGCCTAAGGCCTTATATACATGGCTGTTAATCGCCCAGATTGGCCTATTTCTGTGGGAGGTGCTTCCAATTAGCTGTACAAATCAATGACACACTGACAGGCTTGGCAGCTGTTTGCAAGTATTTGCACATGGACCAAATACCTGCATTAGGGGACAGAAGAGTGTCCCTGGACAGTCTGCACACAGGGCTGTTCTCCTGTTACTGCGTGTGATTATGCGTGGACAGCTGCGGACGGTATCAATGATTTGTACAGGCTTCCTGCCAGTAGCTGATCAGAAATACCTGGCCATACTAATTGCAGAATACGCTGATCTGGGCAGTGTACGGCCAAGTTAAGAGGTCTCATTCACATTTTCATCTTTGCATGGGCCTCATAAATGAACTCAGATTAATTTTCCACTGCTAGCCTCTAACAACCTCACTGCAAAAAACAAAAAAAACCCACACCAAAGGAGGTGAGAACAACTTACCTTGACAGGCTTTCCCAGCCTGGCAGTGCGTCATATGATTAAGTACGTTCTTCATGGTACGACAGTGGGGAAGAGCACAATTCTGCATTTCGCCATTTGACTGCTCTCGTCGCTGACACTTGTGTGCATGGAGCAACAACACCAGCTGCTGCTGGATGAGTTTGCGTTTTTCTGGGTCGGCAGTCGGTCCGGTTCCCATTGAGGGAGTAGTACCTATGCCAACTTGCTGAACTTGTGCCTGTAAAGGAGACTAAAAAGAGAAAAAAAAATCAATATGGCAAAGAACAAAAACTATATAGTAAAAAAAATGCAACAAAATAAGGTGTAAGAAGCAGAATCATGAGACAGGTACATCTAAATTAGAGAAAAAAATAAGTTTTACGTCAGAAGAGACTCTGTGGGGTACATTCATAAAGCAGTGCGTGTGACATCAAACAATCACTGCTTTATAAGCATGCCCTTAAATGTCTATTCTGCCACAAAAGCTCTTTTCCTCCTAATAATTTTACATTATATGTACACTGACTGCCATGCATGTGCAGAGCACCATACAGATGTCTGGAGTAAGGGATGGGTGCTAGGGTGATTAATGGGAGTTGCATCATCTGATAAACCAACACCTAAGACCCGGGCTTGAAAGACGACTGGGTGGCAGGGACATAGGGGAGGACAGACCTCACATCCATGAAGGATGCAACACTAAGCAGTCTATTCACCCCTGTAAGAGTTTGGAGAAGGTCAGATAAGTGAACAATCTAGGACCACATAGCTGATTTGGAAAAATTCTCCAGTTCAGCTATGTTGTCCCAGATTGTTCACTTCTCCTGCCTTCTCCAAACTCTTACAGGGGTGAATAGACCCCTAAAAGTTAAGTATACCAAACTTGCACATTACGGCAAGAGCTCTGGAGGCACCAGCTTCATAAACTTCTGTTTTAAGTTTACCTCTATTGAAAAAACAATTCAGAGGCACAAGTTGTTATTCATTTTTAAACTTGCTATATATATATATATATATATATATAATGTTCAGCTTTATGTGAGAAGCAATTTCCAATAAAAGACTTTCTGCAATCATTTTTTGAGAGCACAGTACAAAATAAATAAAACTTACCATGTTGGGCACATTAGGGACAGGTGAGCTTTTCATATCCGAGCTAAAGGGAGAAAGGCTGTTGGCCATGCCAGGCTTGGTGGGAAGCTGAGGATTTACCCCCTGGGCTCGAATTTGTTGTCCTGGGCCTTGGTTGAAAGTTTGTCCAAAAGGGCCGTTGTTGCCTTGAAGTCCCATCTGTAGGGGAGGTAGGATAAGCACACAAAAAAAAGGAGTAATATAGATTATTGAACACAAAATATCTTTAAAGGGGAAGGCAACAGATTCTAAAATTGGGTCACATGACCCTGCTAGTAGCATAGCCCTAAAATACAGGTGCCCAAGCTTTAAAAGTCGCATAAAACAAACCCACAAATGTATATATTTGTACACAAATGCCTACATACAAGCCTTGACTGCGCAGCAAGGTAAAAAAATAAAAAAAAAAGTATGAGCTGGCCACTTAGACCCCCCATCCAGGTGAACCGAAACTGAAACCTGCAGCTGTGGAATAACTCATCAGCAACATTGAACCCTTCTTCCAGTCTATAACCTGAGACCTATGTGATTCAATATGAAATTGCCTGTATAATTCACAATCGTGTAACATGACTTCAGCTCACTGAATGTTTAAAGTGACATTAAACTCAGGAGTTAAAACCTACAAATTAGGGATGCATCAATGCTAGTGTCGGTATCGGTGCCGATACGGAGCATTTCTACTCACCCAAACCCAAAACGCTCCTGATACCGGAACTTCTGGGATTGGGAAGCCAGGCAGTGAGTCATTACACGCCGACTGGCTTCCTGATTGACCGTGAAGCCGGCTCCATGCTCAATCGTCACCTGGTGACAAGGGAGCGTGGAGACTGTTTCCCGGCTAATCAAGAAGCTGGGTGGCGAGACATTACGCTTCCTTAGGGCCTGTTCACATGAGATCAGGTCCTGATCAGGTGCGGATCTGCAGACTGATGCAGTGCGTTTTTGCCACGTTTTGTCGGCGTTTTTGATGCGTTCCGTAAAAAAAAATTATTTTTTTTTTGCTGGAGTGGGGTTATGTTAGCTGCAGTGCAGTGCATTTGACGCGTTTGCGTTTCCTGACCGTACAAAATGTGACATGCAGTATTTTTCTGTCGTAACCTGAACGGACTGCGCACGTGAGAACTGTAGCCCATAAAACACATAGGGATACATTGGGATGCATTTTGAGTGCAGCAGCGTACAGATCCGGTCAGCACACAAAACGGACGTCGTGTGAACAGGCCCTTAATTGGATTTTCGGTATCAGTATTCGGTAGCGGTGAGTACCAGAAAAAAATATTGGTACTCGCACTCTATACAAAAAAAACTGTATCGGTGCATCCCTAGTATATATGCATTCAAGTACTTTAACAATTTAAAAAATATATCTTAAGGTGCCCATACACCTTACGATTATCGGACGAAACTTTTCGTCCGATGATCGAACCGTCGTACGATTTTCGTACGACGGCCCCATCCTGCCCCGATGATCGCAAGATTAATTTAGCCGTAATTAACGAAAAGCACCTGGACGAAATGCGGTAAATGATTTGCCGTATTTTCGTTAGCGCAAGCGCAGTGTAGATCGTACGACTTTTGACGGACGTAAACGCCAGCAACCTTACGAAAATCGTACGATCTAGCAAAGTTTTCAAACATGCTTGACCGCCAAAAGTCGTACGATTGTACAGTACTATCGGTCGGGCACTCTATTCACACGTTACGATTGTCGTACGAAAAGTCGATCGCATACGATTATCGTACGATAATCGTAAGGTGTATGGGCACCTTTATTTGTGTATCACTCGTCTGTAGATCCTCAAATCATCTCTGAATTGGTGCTGACATTTTGAAACATCGAGTGCCGAATCCCGAGAGGATTCTCACAAACAAGAAAAGGCATTACTGATGACTATCAGACTAGTTTTTGCACACAATTTAATGGCTCAGCACCCCAAATCTCCAAGATTTTGAAGAAACACTGGCAGGTTCTGAAGGAGGATGCTTTTTTGGCAAGACACCTTCCCAGAGCACCTCAGGTTATCTTTCGTAAACCTAAGGATCTACGTGGTATACTAGCCCCGAGCAAAATCAAGTCACACAGGGGCCTAGGTCTTGATAAAGGGCTTTTTGGGCAAACTGAAAGTCTCAGGTGTAATGTACCAAATTGTGGTGCCTGCTCCTTTCTCTGGCATAGAAAGAAAAAGATCAAAGGATCTGATGGGAAAGCTTTTCCAATTAAACAATTCATCAATTGCTCCTCCAGCTCTGTTATCTATGGGATCCTATGCCCTTGTGGTAAACTATATGTGGGACAGACATCCAGAGCCTTGCGTGTCAGGTTTGGGTAACACAAGAGAAACATCCTTAAAAAATTGATCATTCCCTACCAAGACATTTCTTTCAGTTCCATAATCATAATCCTGAGGGTCTAAAGCTCTTTGGCATAGAGCTGGTTTCTACTGATGTAGATGAAGGCAATAGATTTAAGAAATTATGCCTTAGGGAAGCGTTTTTGGATATACACCCTAAATAGCCTATTCCCGATAGGATTAAATGAAGGGTTAGAACTGGCTTCAGTTGTTTAGTTTATAGTTTATATTTCCATTATTCCTTATCTATGATCTTTATATCATGCATTTGTTCATTTTGGTCTAGTTATTCAAATACGTTTTTATGTTATGCATTTATTTTTATTAATTGATATTACTCCCATTATATATATTTTATTAATTTTGTGTACAATATAGATTGAATCTTTATCATCTGGTTCCCATGTTACATGTTCTATAAGATCCTCTTATCCATTGTGGTTTATGATGTACATCTATTTATTGAATATAGGCAATTCTCTATATATGTATAAATATTTTTATACACAAATACTCATTCTTTCAACTTTTATTAGTATTTTTTATTCGAAAAGGTCTGTTTTTATGTCATTACTCTTATCGGTGTCTTTGATTCAGCCTCTCCCTGACTATTGCTGCTCGACCGATGACTGACTGACACACCTATCTTTAGCCTGTATTAGTAAGGTTGTTTTTAGTTATGATGTAAAACTTGATGTTTTGTAACCATAAAATGAAGGGTTATACAATCAGTATTCGGTAGCGGTGAGTACCAGAAAAAAATATTGGTACTCGCACTCTATACAAAAAAAACTGTATCGGTGCATCCCTAGTATATATGCATTCAAGTACTTTAACAATTTAAAAAATATATCTTAAGGTGCCCATACACCTTACGATTATCGGACGAAACTTTTCGTCCGATGATCGAACCGTCGTACGATTTTCGTACGACGGCCCCATCCTGCCCCGATGATCGCAAGATTAATTTAGCCGTAATTAACGAAAAGCACCTGGACGAAATGCGGTAAATGATTTGCCGTATTTTCGTTAGCGCAAGCGCAGTGTAGATCGTACGACTTTTGACGGACGTAAACGCCAGCAACCTTACGAAAATCGTACGATCTAGCAAAGTTTTCAAACATGCTTGACCGCCAAAAGTCGTACGATTGTACAGTACTATCGGTCGGGCACTCTATTCACACGTTACGATTGTCGTACGAAAAGTCGATCGCATACGATTATCGTACGATAATCGTAAGGTGTATGGGCACCTTTATTTGTGTATCACTCGTCTGTAGATCCTCAAATCATCTCTGAATTGGTGCTGACATTTTGAAACATCGAGTGCCGAATCCCGAGAGGATTCTCACAAACAAGAAAAGGCATTACTGATGACTATCAGACTAGTTTTTGCACACAATTTAATGGCTCAGCACCCCAAATCTCCAAGATTTTGAAGAAACACTGGCAGGTTCTGAAGGAGGATGCTTTTTTGGCAAGACACCTTCCCAGAGCACCTCAGGTTATCTTTCGTAAACCTAAGGATCTACGTGGTATACTAGCCCCGAGCAAAATCAAGTCACACAGGGGCCTAGGTCTTGATAAAGGGCTTTTTGGGCAAACTGAAAGTCTCAGGTGTAATGTACCAAATTGTGGTGCCTGCTCCTTTCTCTGGCATAGAAAGAAAAAGATCAAAGGATCTGATGGGAAAGCTTTTCCAATTAAACAATTCATCAATTGCTCCTCCAGCTCTGTTATCTATGGGATCCTATGCCCTTGTGGTAAACTATATGTGGGACAGACATCCAGAGCCTTGCGTGTCAGGTTTGGGTAACACAAGAGAAACATCCTTAAAAAATTGATCATTCCCTACCAAGACATTTCTTTCAGTTCCATAATCATAATCCTGAGGGTCTAAAGCTCTTTGGCATAGAGCTGGTTTCTACTGATGTAGATGAAGGCAATAGATTTAAGAAATTATGCCTTAGGGAAGCGTTTTTGGATATACACCCTAAATAGCCTATTCCCGATAGGATTAAATGAAGGGTTAGAACTGGCTTCAGTTGTTTAGTTTATAGTTTATATTTCCATTATTCCTTATCTATGATCTTTATATCATGCATTTGTTCATTTTGGTCTAGTTATTCAAATACGTTTTTATGTTATGCATTTATTTTTATTAATTGATATTACTCCCATTATATATATTTTATTAATTTTGTGTACAATATAGATTGAATCTTTATCATCTGGTTCCCATGTTACATGTTCTATAAGATCCTCTTATCCATTGTGGTTTATGATGTACATCTATTTATTGAATATAGGCAATTCTCTATATATGTATAAATATTTTTATACACAAATACTCATTCTTTCAACTTTTATTAGTATTTTTTATTCGAAAAGGTCTGTTTTTATGTCATTACTCTTATCGGTGTCTTTGATTCAGCCTCTCCCTGACTATTGCTGCTCGACCGATGACTGACTGACACACCTATCTTTAGCCTGTATTAGTAAGGTTGTTTTTAGTTATGATGTAAAACTTGATGTTTTGTAACCATAAAATGAAGGGTTATACATTGTATCTCATCAACTTGCTGTTCTCTGCAGGTTCGGTCTCACTCTCTGGCGCTAGCTTCCCCCTTTTTCTTTAACCAATTGAATGCAGTTCCCTCCAGCAAATATGTCTGTTGCATTTATATATATATTTTTTTAAAGGGTTAATATTGAATCTCCCAATGATCCTCTCAATGGATTAAGTTTAATGTCTTGAGAATGGGCATCGGTTTAATATGTTCCCAGTGTCGGCATTTATGATTTATGCACCTGTTCCTTGGGTTGCTGACCTTTGGGTATTTTGTGCATTTCCCCCTTTGTGGGAATAATTTTATACATTGGATTTGTATCCAATATATTTGAAGGCTGGTGCACTGGAGGTTAAATGATTGAATGAAGCTATGCTTGAGCGTGGGTCAGATTGTCAATAATTGCCCTCACGATTTCAGGTGATTTGTTTCAATGCGAGCCCTTGATTGGCCGTTGCTTTGGTATAAGGAGTCAGGCACAAAGACACTCTCCATTGCTTCTGAGGAAGGAGGTGTGACCTCTGAAACGCATCAACCAAGAAAGACTTACAGCCGGCTGGCCAAGTCTGCTACACACAAATTTTAGGTCTGCTAAAATCCTCTGCTTGCGAGTACGATTCCAGCGGTTTTTATTTTGTTGTATTATAAAGTTTTACACGATAGAGGCACTCTTCATTTTGTATTTCAGCTCTGTGGTTACCCTAAACCAGCGAGAGCAGCCTCGAGAGTGTATTACACTGATTGCTTTCCGAGTCAGAAGTAGCCACCCTCCAGATGCTTTGATGATCTAGAGCTGATTGATACACAGATGAGATAAATTTATGCTGACCGAAAGGGTGCCGACAGCGACAGCCACTGTGCGAATTTCGGCCGGTTCATCAAGAACCACCTGCAATTAGTGCAGTCTATGGCCATCTTTACTCATAAGAAAAATGCAGGGCCCAGGGGTTGTTGGCCTCAGCAATACAATGACCAAAAAGCCAGCAAATGACCAATTCCAGTTCAGACCTTTACAAGACCACTGAAGGTCTCAACTAGGACCTGGTCTGCTGGCTTTTTCATCATAGTCTCAAGCGGAACCATTGTTGACAAGAACCTTGCTTTTTTACCATGATATATAAGGAATAAGTGCGGGATGGACTGATGCACTTTAGTCTCACAGTACACACCGGGTAAAATAAGGTCTTACACACACAATGGATGTTAAAATGTATCCAGTGTCTGTAGTTTCTGTTCCTGGCTCTCATGTGTTCTCGTGGAGAGGCAACATCAATAAGTTCCCACCATTGGAGCCAACAGAGTCATCGTATTGAAACCAGTATGCAGCACACGTCAAACTGCATGCACCAGAGCCAAACTATACAGATATTAAAGTGGACCTTTACCCAGATCTTTAAAATAACAACAAAGACACCATTATAAATGTTTAGTAAGGACAATTTACAAACAGATACTTCTAGATAATTGCCGGCATTTTATTCTTTGCATATCTTATTTTTCTTTTCTTCCCCAGTTTTCTGACAGTGGCCATGTTTACTAAGGGCAGATTACTAGATCTCCTTTCACTTCCTGGATTACTGGCACATGTGACTAGGACACATGACCATGCATATCATATCAGGGGAGGAAAATGCCTTTCCCTGAGATCTCAAGAGATTAATGAGGAGATTTCCCCGCAATGCTCTGTTGATGACAAGGCAATCCCAGTGTGCATTGCTTTGGCAAACTGAAGTCATTTTGCCCTTTCAAAGCAGGAAGTGAATGCTCTGCAAGTGTAAGTATTGCACATTCACAGCATTTTACACCCGGCATGTCTATGTTATTATGAGTAATCATAGATAGAGGGATGCAAAAAAAAAAAAAAATGAATGAAAAATGGAAGATCCCCAAAACTTAAAGGCTCCAGGTCTTGAATGAGGTTACAAACCAGTCAGACGAAAAAGTGGTAAATAATGACCTCCGAGTCCACACCATATCCGGCTCAATATGCAGCTAGTCACAGTTTTCAATTACTGCAGGGAGCTACAACCAGGGGATGCAATCATTTAACAAGCAGAACCAACATTAATAATGAAAATTATGGTTATTTATAGGGCTGCAACAACTAATCGACATAATCGATTATAATCGATTATTGAAAAAGTTGTCAACTTTTTCAATAATCGATTAATCGGCTTCCGATCAGTTGGCCCTGTTCACAGCTCCACACGCTGTGCGCCGCACCTCCTCCCCACCTCACGCTCGCCGCTGCCAGACCCGCCCGCATCCACGCTCTTCACGCCGCACCTCCTCCCCGCCTCACACTCACCGCCCGCCCACATCCACGATCGGCACAGGGACGCGGGGAGATGTAGTAAGGAGGAGCAGGTGTGGGGGGATGACAGCCGCCGATAGACAGGCCCGATCTCAGAAGCAAGTTGCTGGAAGACTGCTCAGGTAAGCCTGCACTTTCCCACACATGGTGCTCTATAATGTATTGCTGGGATTTGTATTCCTCTATAGCTGATGGTACATTGTGCTGTATATTATACATAGGAATACAAATCCCAGCAATACATTATACACTGTATGTATAATGTATTGCTGGGATTTGTTGTACTCCTATAAAGCTGGTGGTATTCTGCATTGCGCTGTATAGAGGTCTACAAAACCCAGCAATAGTACAATATACAGCGCAATGCAGAATACCACCAGCTATAGAGGAATACAAAACCCAGCAATAGTACATTATACAGCTCAATGCAGAATACCACCAGCTATAGAGGACTACAAAACCCAGCAATAGTACATTATAGCTGGCGGTATTCTGCATTGTGCTGTATAATGTACTATTGCTGGGTTTTGTAGTCCTCTATAGCCGGTGCCATTCTGCATTCATTGCTGTATAATTTTACACTTTTCATTTCACTATATTGCACACCACACTTTTTTTTTTTTTTTACTTCCACCGCTCCAAGCTTGCTCCTGTGATGGACTAAATCTCAATACAAAACTAGTAGTCCCATCACTGGAGCCATTTAACATTTTAGTTTTTATCCGATTAACCGATTAATTGAACTTAATAATCGGCTAACTAATCGATTTTGAAAATAATCGTTAGCTGCAGCTCTAGTTATTTATTTACTAAAAGTCAAGGGTCAAACAAAATGATCAAGAACACCAACCATAAAAGCAGAACTACAGAAGCATTAGACCTTGTTCACACAGGCTTCAGCTTGTATAAATGCAGTGTGTACAGCAAGCTGTAAAGCAATTGTAAAGCTTCTCAAAAGACTTGAACACCTTTGCTGAAGCCTTTAAAGAAAACTGTTTCCGGTATCGTGATATTAAACGTAAACCTTAATGGCTGTGCTGACTGTAAACGTAGCAGCTAGAAGGCTTTCCACCAATGTCAAGCAGCGCTGAAGCCTACTACCAGCTGGTTTAAAGTGACAGCCTGCATTCCCGTGCTTTAAAAGCTACAACAAAGCCGCTTCAAGCTTGGTAAAAGCCTTGCAAATGCTTGCTGTACACACACTGCTCTTTTAGTTCATTTGATCTAGGCCTTGCGGCCAAATTTATTTTCCATTAAAATGGAACTTTACATGATGCATTAAAAAAAAAAAATGCATCTGTGCAGCACACTGTGCAACTTCAGGATGCATGGGCAGGGGTGGACAAATTAATACAGAATTCAGACAGCTCCTTTAACTAGCGAAAACCTCAAAAGTTAGGAGCCACTTGTCAATTTTAAGGAGCATTGGCTACCCGTCCCCTGGGATTTGTCCAGCCCTAAGCTACACCATCCCGAAACCGTCAAATCAAGATGGCCGAAGATCCCGAACCCGGAAGACGACTTGGCGAAGATGTCAGCACTGGCAAAGGGAATTTGGGATGTTGCATTGGCAGAGGGCAGTACAAGTTTCACTTTAATTCAATACGTTATATTGGACATATTACAATATATAGAAAACCTTTTTCTGTTTCATACCTGAGCCATTCAGAGTATACAATAAAAAAAAGTTACCAGCAGCAAAACCACATACGCTGTTGAATTCATATAAAATTCTTGGCCTTCCCAGGCCATTGAGATACTAAGCCCCAAAGAAGTGAAGATCGGCAGACAGGAAGTAGGAGAACAAGGAGGGCAGAAGGGTTTTTTTTGTGATTTCATATCACATGCTTGTACATTATGTAACCTGTACGTGTAACACAGATATGTATTGGGTCTTGAATGGGCTTACAAGTAATATTCTTGTTGTCTGGAGAAATCAGCGCCAGTGCTTCAGTCAGTTCTGGACTAGGACTTTGTACCTCATATACCCGAATCCCAAGGGCTGTAACCAACTAATCGACTAATCAATAATAATAGATTATGAGAATAGTTGACAACTATTCTCATTATGGATTAGTTGGTTGGATCCCCTAGCTCTCTCCTCCATGCTAGGAGGAGGGCACAGCAAACAGTGGGCACGTGCAATAGCCAGCCTGCTATTGCAATTTGAAATGGCCAATAGCAGGCTGGCTATTGCACCCGCCCACTACCTGCTGTATTTACATTCTGCTGTCTGCGGAATCTTGCCACTGGCAGCCGTCATTCCCGGGCTGATGCTATTCAAGCGCCATGTGCTTACATTACAATTATAAAAAAGGTGGGATAAAAGTAATTTTCTGCCTGACAAATTCTGCTGCGGGAGGTGCGTTGCAGTGCCATTCATTTCAATGGCATCCCAAACACGCCTCCCACCCAGTGTGATTGCCCGCACTGGAACGAAATTATTGTGCATGCGGTTTTACTCTGAAGTGAACTTTATGTTTGTAACACTCCATTTGTGTATTTTATTTTACATTAAGGATGGTATTTCATTTTTTTATCCGATTAATTGAAAAAAAATAAAATCAGCCAGCTGATTGATAATTTTTAAATAAAAAGAAATAGGGCTGCAACAAATGATTTCCATAAATATAAATAAAATGTATTTTGTGCGCGCGTGTGCATTTATACACATGTATATTGTATTTCAGGAATACCACAAGGGATAGGAGGCACTGTGCGCTGCACTGCACTGTAGGTGCGTTTCTTTAGTGAGTTGAGGTGCCTTTGAGAATGAATGACACCTCACTGCATTAACAAGTGCATGGTACAATACTGCAACCCAAAATGGGGGGGGGGGGGGGGGGCGCAGGGGTGTGTT
>NW_017306287.1:3257059-3257626 GCF_000935625.1 Nanorana parkeri
ATTGCCAGCGTGCATTTAACCAATTGGTAGAAGTATTCTTTACCCAGCTACCATAAGCTTGCTCTGTGAAAGACGACAGCGCACATGACTTCACTTGTATAAAGATGGCAGCTATGTGCTTTTTAACAATTTAAAGGAACACAAACACAGGACAGGGAAAAACAATCTGCTTCTCAAAATGTAACAAACAAAAAAAGCCTCACCATTGAGCAGTACAAAACATATCACAGTTACTAAATGCCAAAACACATAAAGCAACCACTTCAAAGCAAACACAGCTCTAGCAACCAAGACAAGAAACCACAAGAATACAGTGAGGAGGCAGGGGACTCGGTCAGGTGCTCTGTAAACATCTAAAGAGCTTGAAAAAGAAATAAGATATAGATAGATATATAGATATATATCTATATATCTATCTATATATACACACACACACACACCACACTTTTTAAATTAAGAAATGTCCATGGACAATATTTGCAGGTTTACACGAGTACCAATGTACACCCACATACAGCCATTCCTGTCTATGGTATCCCAGGCATGGGGGGGGGGGGGGGACAGGAT
>NW_017306287.1:3257666-3261033 GCF_000935625.1 Nanorana parkeri
GGGAAACTGAATTTGCATCGTACGCCCCTAAATGAGTGAGTCTGTTTAGATGCCATCAGCAACCAGCATTCATCTTATAAACTCCACTAGGTAATACATTAGCCTGGGTGCTATGAGCAACATCAAAATAATCCAAACCTACATGCACTAAAAAGCAAGAACATATTAAATCCATAAAGTGTCATCTAAAGGTGAATGTTTAATCGTCTAGTGCAGGGGTAATCAAACTCCACTTCCACAGGTATGACACCCAAAGACAGATGCATCATGGGATTTGTAGTTTCAGCACAGCTGGAGGGCCGAAGTTTGGCTACCCCTGGTCTAGTGTCTCAAAATTTCTCAGATTCCAGCGGTGAGAATGTCACAGTTCTCCATCTTCCCATCTTGGGGAAGACTACTTCTCCTGCACTCTCCAGAATATACACCAGGATTTATTCAAAATTAACCCTTGCTATGGGGCTACCCCGTCCTACCCCAACCCCCCCACCACACACACACTGCAAGAGTTAACTGCTCATTGTGGTCTAGAGAACAAAGAAATTGCCCCCTGAGCCTCGATCCTGCAGCTGTGACCGCTCTCCTCCAGCTATGGTATGTCCCGCGGCTTAGTCACAACTAATAGTGATGGCGTCACGGGTTTTTAGACTGCTCAGAGAGCAGGGGAGAAGAGGCTGCGGGATCAGGTGAGTACATTTTCGTTATTTGCGACTCCTAGACCATGAGGTCTATGAACAGTTAACCAGTGCCAGAGTAGCCCGACTGCAAAGATTATCTTCTGAAAATCCTGGGGTTCCTCTATAAAGGATCAGTCCACCCAAAACAAATCTCATTTTGGTAGATGCGGGAGGGTTAAAGCACCTCACAGTTTCGTATCTCTCTCAATACTCTCTCAGATACTTCATTGGTGATATTGCTGTATTTGACTTCAAGCCAGGTGTGGCCCTTATGAGGGTTTCCCACTCTCTGCATGGATGCTATTTGACATCACAGGGAATACAACAAGAGAAGATGGAGAACACAAAACTCTGGTGGACTTGGACAGTCTGCAACTACGGGAGGGAGCTTTCACTGTTTGGATATCAAAGACAAATGAAAAATGGGCTGACGCCCATAAAAACACTACTATTGCATGTGCTGGTCCTTTAAGATGAAGTGCACCTATAGTTTTTGCTCCTCTGCCCCGGCCTAAACTAACCCAACATTCCTCTCCACAGAAGCATATTTCCCTAAATTTAGCAATCATAGCCTCCCTCCGGCGATCCTTTACATCTAGCACTGCAAGTCTCATTCCCCCGGCAGCATTCATGCATTGCAACCCCATAGACTTCTACAAAGCTGGAGAGAAAGAGATAAGGCCACTTGTACAGAATGCACCCCCCTCTAAAGGAAGAGGCAATATACTTACTGGATGGAAACGCAATCAATTTGCTTCAGGTATACGATACTTCAGGTGTGCAGAATACCTGCTTCCTCACCATGTACTCTGGATGCGCTTGCCGGCTTGTACATCACTACAAGAAAATATGAGCCAGTGGAAGGGACTACAGCATGCAGCAGGGGGTAGAATATATTCAATCAACCTGAAGTGTCAAATACCTGCAGCGGCCATGAAGACGCAAACCGCTGGTGTTTCAACAAAAGGGTCAACAGAAAGGTAAACATTCACCTTTTCACAAGGCGTGCATTCTGTCACTTTAAAAAAACCCGGGCAGAGTGCTTGAGAAAAAGAAGCCTGGGGGTGAGCCTGCTTGTTGGCATCCAAGCAGAGCCAAAATCAGGATTTTGGATTGACTGATTTATATTAGCGCCAACAGAAAGCTATCCACTCAGTAGAGCTGAAATTTACAGCCCTCTACAAAAGAGCAGAGACGACAGACCCGCTATGAATCAATGAGGAACGAGTAAAGTGTTTGTCCTCATTTATAGCAATCAATGCCCATCAAACACCACACAATGCCACATGTCTGTACAGGGGACTAAACAGGAGAATGAAAACCATGCAATACTCTCACGGTCAACTACAACAAACCGCAAACGCTCAAAAAATCCTTCACTGGTTTTTAGCAAGGGTTTGTATCTTCTATATATTTATGAGGGCAGCCATCCTGCTCCCTCTCAGAACAACAAAGCATATAGTACACAATGTGCATTATAATGGAGATAAGCTCTTCCAGTGTACTAAATGAATGCCAAGTGGGAGGATATGATTTTACTTCACGCTTATAATGACAAATACTACATCTCTGACAATACTTTACACCTACAGTTCTCTGTGCTACCAGCTCGGCAATAAAAATACACTTACAGCGCATTGTGAGGATGGTATATCCCCAGCACCAGCCTGCCTGTGTCATGTTCTTCCCAGCATATCATATGCTCTTTCTAGGGTTCCAGGAGAGGCGCTGAGCCAATCACAGAAGTTCAGAGAATCTTGAAAAATCCTCAATGCTTAAAAGGCTTGCCGTGAGTTAGACAAGTACGAATATTTTGCCAGATACAGAAAGTAAGGACTGACTATAGCATCTGAAAGGTCATTGTTAAACAACATTGCAGAACAATTACATTTTTGGAGCTACGCTGTGCTGCAGCTGAAAGGGTCACAAAGAGCACACAACCAAATCATTTTGGATAAGGGATGCCGTATAACCCACCTGCGTTATACCAACACACTTCAGGTACTTTTGTACACCAGTGATTTCGGTAATGCAAGGTACAGCCATTGTACATGCGTCGATGTGCTAACATGCTTTTTATGGTCGATAGTATCCAAGGAACCTCCAAAACTCTTATGCAGACCAGAGTACAAAGCACGGTGACCTGTGTGGTGTGCTACTGCTGCCAAGAAAAGGCAGCATGCACCGTGTTTTGTGGTCCATTGCAGCCCATCCATGTTGCATGCACTGCAAAGCACGCAACAGCATGCCTTACACCAGTGATTCTCAACCTCTGTGACCTTGGGACCCACATTTGTCCTCGGTCATTAAGTCGCAACCCAAGTCACACTGCAATGGAGCGCACTTTCCGGTGCATGTGACCAAACTGTGGGTGAGAGGTGCATTTGGGGTGGCCTTTAAATGAATGGCATAAATACAACCCACCTCCCACACCAGAATGCACGGTAGGTGCGATTGCATGGTACAGTGCGTTAGGGCTGCAACAACTAATCGACATAATCGATTATTAACTTTCCCCCCCCATGGTGCTATATAATGTATTGCTGGGATTTGTATTCCTCTATAGCTGATGGTACATTGTGCTATATATTATACAAAGGAATACAAATCCCAGCAATACATTATACACTCTATGTATAATGTATTGCTGGGATTTGTTGTACTCCTCTATAGTTAGTGATATTCTGCACTGC
>NW_017306287.1:3262834-3286155 GCF_000935625.1 Nanorana parkeri
GGAATACAAATCCCAGCAATACATTATACACTCTATGTATAATGTATTGCTGGGATTTGTTGTACTCCTCTATAGTTAGTGATATTCTGCACTGCGCTGTATAATGTATTATTGCTGGGATTTGTAGTCCTCTATAGCCAGTGCCATTCTGCATTGATTGCTGTATAATTTTACACTTTCCATTTCACTATATTGACTACAAATCCAAATCAATAATACATTATACAGCGCCATGAGGAATTCCACCCGCTATAGAGGAGCACAACAAATCCCAGCAATAGTACATTATACAGCGGTGCAATGCCGAATACCACTAGCTATAGAGGACTACAAAACCCAGCAACAGCACATTATACAGCGCAATGCAGAATACCGCCAGCTATAATGTACTATTGCTGGGATTTGTTGTGCTCCTCTATAGCTGGTGATATTCTGCATTGCGCTGTATAATGTACTATTGCTGGGATTTGTAGTCCTCTATAGCCAGTGCCATTCTGCATTGATTGCTGTATAATTTTACACTTTCCATTTCACTATATTGCACACCACACTTTTTTTTCTTTCTTTTTTACTTCCACCGCTCCAAGCTTGCTCCTGTGATGGACTACAATCTCAATACAAACTAGTAGTCCCACCACTGGAGCCATAATGTATTATTGCTGGGATTTGTAGTCCTCTATAGCCAGTGCCATTCTGCATTGATTGCTGTATAATTTTACACTTTCCATTTCACTATATTGACTACAAATCCAAATCAATAATACATTATACAGCGCCATGAGGAATTCCACCCGCTATAGAGGAGCACAACAAATCCCAGCAATAGTACATTATACAGCGGTGCAATGCCGAATACCACTAGCTATAGAGGACTACAAAACCCAGCAACAGCACATTATACAGCGCAATGCAGAATACCGCCAGCTATAATGTACTATTGCTGGGATTTGTTGTGCTCCTCTATAGCTGGTGATATTCTGCATTGCGCTGTATAATGTACTATTGCTGGGATTTGTAGTCCTCTATAGCCAGTGCCATTCTGCATTGATTGCTGTATAATTTTACACTTTCCATTTCACTATATTGCACACCACACTTTTTTTTCTTTCTTTTTTACTTCCACCGCTCCAAGCTTGCTCCTGTGATGGACTACAATCTCAATACAAACTAGTAGTCCCACCACTGGAGCCATTTTTTAAAATGTATTTTATTGTTTATCCGATTAATCAAACGTAATAATCGGCTAACTAATCGATTTTGAAAATAATCGTTAGCTGCAGCTCTACAGTGCGTTAATCGATCGCATGGGACTGTGATTAACGCACTGTTCTAGTGTGAACGGCCCCCAAAAACACTGACAGACAGAGACATAATTTTTTTTCTTTTTTACTAAGGTCCATCCAGTCTCTCTACCTTACGAAAACTGGAGTAGATCCTCAGCCTGCGGTCCAGTGAGGGCTGCTGTGCTGTGATGGAGCTCCATCCATGTGTATTGCTTGTACAGCTCCCATGCATGCCTGTAGATGTGCGGGGAGCCAGAATGTGATCACTCCAGGGTATGCAAGGGAGCTGTAAGCAATGCACGTATGGATGGGGCTCCATTGCGGCCATAGCACAAGCCCCGCCTATCTCAAGCCGACACTCGTCGCCAGGCAGCACATTTTGAATGGCTGCTCGGTGCGAGAACTGATGTGCTGCGCTAGGGGGAGGCTGAGGAGTCTCTCATCTAGAAACGCGGAAGGCATGAGGCGACCCACCAGTTGACAACCAAGGCCTTACACTGCACTGCATACTGGTCTGAATAGGCCCTTAATGTTGTAAATTAATGTTGAGGGTAGCTAGGTAGACAACTGGCGTGATTGTTCCCAAGGATTATGGTGTCCCGGTGTTTCACAAATGTTACCTTTACAATGACCCAATCACCTTTGGGCTTGTACAAGAATTGACATTGTTTATTAGTTTAGATGTTCCGTCTTATAAAAGATGGAAATCTGTACCCTTGTTCAGCGCAACTATTAATTCTGAGCCTCACAGTTCTGTTTGCGTCAGACGTCACCTCAGGCTAGGTTCACACCTAGGCGATTTATTGCGCAGATTCAGCCGTACGATATTGCACAAAACAGAGATTTGCATTCAAGTTGTTCACACCTTTGCGATTTGCTGCGCGGAAGAAATCGCCTGTTGCACAAAAAGGCACAGGCGCTATTTTCAGGCAGTTGTCACGCCGTTTGGGTCCCATAGACATCTCTATGCATTAAAAGCCTTGCGACGACAGGGCGGTTGTCAAAGCAAAAACGTGCGAAAACAGCTCAATTGCATAGGTGTGAACCTGAAGTATGACAGTTGCAGCCATTGTCAAATTGTACATTGAAGAGATGGAAATGATACAAGGTCAAGAAAAGTTACATTTCAGGTGACCTCAGATACAAGTTGCAGTATCAGGCTCAGAGAAATGTTAAATAAAGAAAGTAGACCAATTTAAATCTCCTATAAGCGGACCTGTGCAAATATACTAATCTAAGATGGTACATTAAAAATGGTCAAAGCAGCAGATTTGTTTTATGTTAAGTGCAAGCATTCCATGTGTACCTCTTACAGGTATTTATTACTTCTCACAGGGACCAGAGTATGACCCCTAACAATACACGTATCTACTCTTCTTTCTATATGAACAAAGCAGCCCCATCCATCATCCAGGGTCTACTTCCTGGAGAGATGCTAACTCGCAATACACAATCATAAATCTTTATGCACGTGCAAGTCATGGCTTTGTTCACAAATCTCCGACACAGATCAGTCTCTATTCTTGTGGCTTGCTACAAAGTCTGATCACCGAGGGAGAGGAGAACAAGGAAATGCCTCCTCCTGCCTGCAGCAAACATCTCAGTGTTAGCAAAGCCAGGACTGGAGCTCAATGACAGCTTTTAAGAGATGAAAGCAACAGACAGGCTTTACTTATAAATGATACTGTTGTGCTATGTTATGACAGGAAGGACGTATTCATTTAGACAGGCAAAGTTGCTGGAAGGCCAACTTTATGAAAGCCCAACAACTGGTTCTCTTCATGGCTTACTCCGACTCCATGTTTACGTGATACCATGGCAGCACGAGCAGCCCAGGATGTGGTCAGTTTTTAAAGACAAATGTATAAATGCTTTAAGATTCTAGTAGATATTTGAGACTCGGTTAAAGATTTTCAGTGTTTCTCTGTGGAATCATTTAATTTTTCACCCTGCAACTATCTTATTTCAGAGCAGATGTAAACCAGTTGGTGGCAATGGGGTAAGAGACAGTTTTTAGATAAAATGGTAAATGCTGCCCAACACTACAATCTACAGTTGCTACAGAGTAAAAGCTGGAATTTGATTGGTGCAGACCTGGGCGATCTGGACGTGCGTCCTGGGACCACGTGATTGTGTGCGGTTGCCGCCAGGCCCCATTGAATTCAATGGCGTTATATCCACACGGCAAACGCTGAAGAAAAAAAAAAAAAGGTACATGTACCTTTTTTTTTAGCCACTTGCACCATGCATTTTTTTCAGTCGCAATCGTGCGCGATTGCACAGATGGAAACGCCTGGCGCGACTGGGGTACCATTAGAAAAGAATGGCACCGCCAGCGCGATCAGCGGTGTTTTGCAATTCCGTGACCGTGTGGTTTCATGCACTATTGCCCAGGTGTGAACCTGGCCTAAGTAGGGTTCTGGGAGCGATATTTACCATCCTAGCACACAGCATATGTACTTGCACTGTAATCGTAATCTAAATATACAAATGTCATGGTAAAGCAGCACATACCTTCGTGACGGGTCCTGTCTGGGCAGTGGTCATGCCTGTGTGGGGTGACATAGCCGTCGTTCCTGTTAACGTATCTGCAAGGACGCTGCCTGGGGTGGTCTGTAAAGTAGAAGTATTGTACTGTAGGCCTGCTCCCCGACCTCTGCTTCCAGGTCCCAGCGAGCCATTCAGGACTTGTCCCTGTGCAGGCTGGGCTTGGTTCATTAGTGCATGCCCAGAATTGTTATTCATCAGTGCTTGGTGCCCTTGGTTAAAGTTGGAGTTGATGCAGATTCCCGCAGAGCCCTGCTGAGCAGACGGGCTACCCGTCACCATGCCGACTTGCTTTTGTGACTGGGATGTAGGTACAGACGGACCAGGCGTACCAGTAGCTGGTTTATTTAATCCAGAGGGCGGCGTGCCAGATAGTCCCTGGTTAAGTGGGCTCTTGCTGAGGCCGCCCAAGTTGCCGAGGCCTGGGCTGTTCTGTTGTCCCTGGCCTCCCATACTTTGTTGCACAGGGCTGCCTGAACCACCTCTTCCCATGCCAGCGCCCAGTCCTGGATTTCCTCCGCGAAGGAGATCGGACAGCTGCTTGTTCTGGGAAGCTGCATCTTGTCCTAGCCCTCCACCTGCGCCCAAGAGGTTCAAATCTCCATTGGGAATTAGCTCATCAGGAAGGTCATTTTCCAAGTCAAAGAAGAATTCTGCAAAAGAAGAAGGAAAAAAAAAAAAAAAAAAAAGTCAGCAAAAAGGCACTATGGGGCTGATCTTCTAACACTACAGGAAAAAACAGTGCTATTGTCTATAATATCCCTGGGCCTATACAGCGTAATCTACAGGTCATGAATGATTCAAATTGCCCATGAAGCAGTCCATCTCTCACAGCTAAAAAATATCACCAAACACCTTGCATCCAATGTTTAATTGAAACCCCATGCAGCATCGGCTCACACACACATCCCCATATGCAGGCAAGCATTCCACACTCTACATACACAAGGTCCATTATTAGGGAAATACCTCTACATTAGGCCAAACCTACAAGATACGATGTTTTACTCCCTTATAGGTTTAGATGCTGCAAGGAGCTTGCATCCCCACTGCTGGATTTCTAAGATTTAGGAAATTATAGGAAGGCAGGGAGAGTTTCCATGGCAGTGGGGATAACATTGGGATGTCACAACCAGGAGATCCAGACAGGTAAAAGAAGCTATTAGGATCTGACGCAACCGCTCCGACAAATACCATTTTACTTTCACTATCCTCGAAGTGATGTTTAAAAGGAGAACTGAGACGCCGCAGCTGAATCTGATCCCGACGATTATGCTGGGATGCGTGACGGACAGCTGGCTCTGCCTATCTAGAGGCAGAGCCAGCTGTACCCGCCCCCTCCCCCATCCGTTCCACCAGTCAGCGCTGGCAGATCGGAGAGGGGAATCCAGCCCCCCCCCTGTCACGGCAGAGAGCCCGGACAGGATCGAGAGGTGATCGAACGCCGGTATGTGGTCGCTCATCTCCCGATCTACTGAGCCGACCTGTGACAGTCTCATTGTCACAGGTCGGCTAGAACTATGAGGTGAGTGAAAAGCAGTTCTCCTTTAAGGAAAACACTCCTAACCTGATTGCTATAAGCAATATCTCCGACTTCCCGTAACCACTAGGTTATCAGAGACGGACCCAATGGGCAATCAAGGTTTACCTCCAGGCCTTTTTCTGCTGCCTGGAGTGGCCCTTTAACCACTTGCTGTCCGGGGCAATTTCTTACTATTTGCACACACGATAAAATCTGAATTTTTGGCTAGAAAAACAGCTTCAGACCCAAATGATATATGTCCTGAAAGCAGAGGCCCTGTAGAATAAAAAAAAAGTTGGTTGCAATTTTTTTTTGCCGCTTGGTATTTGCGCAAATGTTTATCAAACGAGTATTTTTACTTTTTTAAACTGCACTGAAATGAAATTTAGTATACAGAAACAGAATACCCAATTTTTTGGTAAAATATAAAAGACGGGGTCACATTGGGTAAATAGACACCAAACATGTCAAGCCTTAAAATTGTGTGCGTAGTTTTAGTGTTACCAGTGATTGATGGCCCTAGAAGTATTACTCTCACTTCAACATTAGTGACCATATGTAACGTGTGGTGCAATGTTTGTTTTTGCACACAGGTGTACCCGACACTTGTTTGCGTTGTATATGCATGCACATGGGGGGAACTTCAGAAAAAAATGTTTTGCTTTGTTACTTTCATTTTTATTGTTTTCCCATCATATAGGGAGCTAATAAGCCCCCTATGTAATAGCATATATGATGCGACAGGTCTTCTTTATGGAGAAAGCAGATGTCTTTCAGACCCCCAATGTCACCTAGGGACCCCAAAGAAGCAGAGATCTGTTTCCCCAGCTTCATCTCCTGGCTCTAAGAGCCGGAGAATGTGCCCTGTGACACAGGAAGTGATGCAATACAGTGATTGGAGGAGAGATCAGCAGCTAGAGGCTTGGTGATCTCTCTCCGATCTGTCAGGGGAGCCCCGCCATGCCGGGGGGGGGAGGGGGGAGGGGGGTAGAGAATAAGCACATTCCGCTGCACCCCACAAACAATCAGGGGTCTGTAAAGACACCGGATTGCTGGCATCTGAACAGCAATCGCCTGCAGCCGTGTTCTTGGTATAACGACTTCAGGACAGAACGTCTCTTGGCAATGGGCGGTCCTGAAGTAGTTAAATCTGGTACTGCATCATGTCAATGCGGCATAAGCTGCAGTAATAGTAACCTAGGACTACACAGAATTTGCAAAAACAAAAATACTTATAACACGTCAATGCCAAAGCTGCAATAATTGTAACCCCCGGACTACACAGGTGTCCACAAGACAAGTTTTTGCTTATATTTTTGGAATGACATAAACCCAGAATGACTCAGAAGCCCAAGCAAGCCATCTGTACAGGTCACAAGCCCATCTTGTAATAAGCAACGTGGCTGAACACCAGCGTGCACAATAGAGCCTGGAGGCATTTTATCCGATAGTGAAATATTTGAAAACAAACTTTCAGTTTTGGGAAGGCTCCTCTGCTAAGTGAACAACGGCCCAGTAATAGGCCTCGGTGGTTACTAATCCTAGGGTTGAGGGCTAATGTTGTGTACATTAAAACGGTTAGCGCTAAATGCAATACCCTTTCATCATATTACAGGATTGTAAGTACTACATGCCTAATCCTAACCCCAAACCTAACATTAAGAACCACAAAAGTGTTGTAAGCTTATAGTACTTTCCTTCCAACACAGAGGAAATGTTACAGATAAGGAAGACAAGTCTGGACATTCCCAATGCTTAAGGAAAATAAAAAGGAATACACCACCAGCGCTGGAGATTGTGCCAAAGTTTGGGTCGATTATAGGTCAGGGCAGAGTATGCAAACAACTACCAGTATACTGAGCAGGGGCGGGCAACCTCGGCACTCCAGCTGTTAAGTAACTGCAAATCCCGTCATGCTTTTGCCTGTGGCGGTCAGTCTTGCAATGCCTCGTGGGACTTGTGGTTCCACAACAGCTGGCACTGCCAATGATGCCTATCCCTGGTATAGAGAAATTACGGATATCAGTTGTGTTATTGAAAGGCAGCATTGACCATCAGAGTATAAGCTGGCCTCACACAATCACTTGAACCCGCTATTGATATTATACGGCGTGGATGGATGAATTTCCCCTGCCGGATATTGTATCCTGATAGCCGGCATCTGCAACTTGAACAGCCAGCGACTGCAGCTCAATTTTTTTTCCACCGACTCCTTCACTTTTTCGATCGCACTTTGACGTTCCGGATGTTGTCGGCAGGGCCACCCATGCCTTAAATTTCAGACAATTGACAGCAGGGGTAGCCAAACTCTGGCCCTCCAGCTGTGGTGGCACTAAAAATCCCATGAGGCATTGCAAGATTCTCACAGCCACGACTCCCGGAGAGAGATGCATCATGGGATTTGTAGTTTCACCACAGCTGGAGTTTGGCAACCCCTGATTTACAGGAATCGGTCAAAATTCAAGTAGTCTATAGATTTCACTTCTAAAAATGTAGATAAAATATTCGTAATCGGTGGCCTAAAATTAAAATATTTGCAGTTCTACTGTCCGTCACTGTATTGTAAACAGATGTTCAATACCTGCCGGCATCCCATTATGTAGCAGTACATTTACATACAAATGGTAACAAAAGAGGGTGTTCCTATACAATAATGTTCCCGTGTGCATGATGTACAGGAATATGCCATTTCACAATAGACTTAACCCAGTCCCTCCCAGAGAGTTCTGAAAAGTTATTATTCAAGTCTAGAATATCTCTTCACTTCCTTAGCGGCCATTAAATCATCAGCCTTTGTAGCAACTAGACAAGATGACCTCAGGAAACTCAGAAAAGGTGAAACAGGGATAAGCCATGATCGTTGCATGTAACATTCCCTCGCTGTATAGTCCTTGGCAGCGTGTGCATAGAAACAAAAGAACTTAAAGCTGCCCATTATTCCTGCGTGGAAATATGGAAAGGCGATTCTTCTCACTACAGAAACTGAAAGTGAAGGAAATGTTCTTCATGGACAGATCTGAAATAGTCTGGGGGTTCCTTCATTTTTGTTTTTTTTCATAGTGGTAACTTCAAAATTGGATCAGGAAAAAAGAAAACTCTGTCATGTACAAGATAGCCAATGTACCGATAAAGGGCTGGAGAATGAGGGGTAAAAGTTTGGGAAAAAACATTCGTGGTCGGCCCATCCAAAGCTGGCATTTTAGTTCTGGATGAATCATTCATGAGCTTCTTGTATCCTTGGGGAGCTCTAAGAGGACGGATCCCCTGGACGGAGGTCCTAATACTGCCTCCCAGCACCAGAGTCTCTTCCACTGCTGCCATCTCCAAATATAACAAGGAGGAGGTGGTGGTAGGAGGTAGCTAAGAGCCCAAGGCCTGTACAAATCATTGTGCTGAAGGGTGCATTGCAGTAGGGAGGCCTATTAATTTGAATGGGCCGTCTACTGCATCTAATCACACACAAGCAAGTACATGCACCATTTAGAAAAATAGGATTTTTTTGAACTCACCGTAAAATCCTTTTCTCAGAGTTCATTAAAGGACACAGCCGAATCTTCATTGTAGTTTTTTTTGCCTGCCAGTGGCATATAACCCTTCCGTAAAATGAAGATTCGGCTGTGTACTTCAATGAACGTAAGAGAAAACAACATTTGTCATACCACAACACATGGTATTAGGTTAGCACAGGGGTGGACAAATGAATATGGAATTCAGGAGCCAACAGGATATTTTTTTTTTTTTTAGGAGCAGCTCCTCAGACATGTAGAGAAAACCTCAAAAGTTAGGTCTCCGCTGTAATCGTTAAGGAACATTGGCGAGCTGTCATGGGATTTGTCTCACCCGGGGATTCCGTATGTTGTGGTACGATGCAATGCACATGTGAATGTTACGCGCAGAAGTAATAATGGCACCTCAATGCACCATGCTATCACATGCAAGTAGTACAGAGCAAACGCACCGCTCCTCCACCACTCGGCGGGGGAAGAAAGATGGGTGCTCGGCGATTGGCGCCCACACCCCAAATGATCCAGCCACACACTGCATAGTGCTGAAGCACTTTAATGGAGACTGTACAACATCACTGAGTCCTCCCTCAGATCTGCCCCTCTCGGAAGCATTTCATCCAATCATGGTCTTAGACCGAGATTATTATTTATGCAGCCCATTAAATAGTGCACATACACATCAGATAGATGATGATGATGATGATGATGACACGCAATCTCATGTGATGCACAGAGATGTGGACAGAACCTAAGCCTATTAGCATATACTTACCATCTTGTCTTAAATCGTATTGTGACTGTAATGTCTTCCTTATATTGTAAAGCGCTGTGCAAACTATTGGCGCTATACAAATCCTATAAATCTTGCTGCTTTGCAGTGCTACACAATGGTAGTGCCTTACAGCTCCTTCTCACAATGCAAGTCAATTTAAACCATGCCCTCCCTGTGTGGCAGACATCTTCTACAGTATCACTGCAATAACTAAACCAGCCTGCCTCCAGTGGTAATCTACAACTCTCAGCATTTGATGTGATGACAAACAAAAGAAAAAGCATTTTTTTTTTTTAAACTGTCATGTGACTAACATTTGATATTTGCAAGTGACATTAAAAGGCAGCTTCTTTTTTTTTTTCCTGCTATACAAGAGAACTACAGAGTAAGTGCTTTTCCCCTTAGTTCTCTTAAGGGTCACAGGAGGACATATACTAGCATCCTCCCGTGACCCAAAGCTCAGTATATAGCGAGCTACAGCTCGCGGCATACTGAGAGCGTCGCAGCCCGGGATGGATCCTGACAATGCTGTCAAGATCCACCCAGCTGCATGAATGACAGTGGTCTCTGCCTATCTAGAGGCAGAGCCAGCTGTGCTCGCCCCCTCCCCCGTCCGTTCCGCCAGTCAGCGCTGGGGGATTGGAGAGGGGAATCCCTGCAGGGAGTGGAGATTGACAGTCACCGCTCTCTGCAGGGGGATATTGGGAAGTGAGCGAGCGACGGGATGTGTTCGCTCACTTCCCGATCTATAGAGCCGACGTGCGACAGTTTCATTGTCCCGCGTCGGCTCGAACTATGAGGATGAGTGATTTTCACTTGCCTCATAGTTCTCCTTTAAGATCTTACCTCATGTGACGCCTCTTGATCCCAAGATCATCTTCCTTCCACTCGTTTCCTCCAGCGATGGTGCCGCTCTCTGATCCAGCGCAGACTCCTATGTCTTCCTGTGTCCCACGGAGTCTGTTCTGTGTGCACGCTCCCGGCTGCATGCATTCACTTACACGGTCTCTCCTACTTTCCCTGCCAGTGATAGATTGCGCATGCGTCCGCGCGCACACGCACACACACTTCCTCCTGCGCAGCCGGGAGCAAGTGGTGCAGACACAGGTAAGTTATTAGCTATTTGCCAACTTTTTCTTTTTTTAAATGTTTTTGCATTTATCTACGGCTTGCTAGCAGTAGATATGTATAAAACATTCAAGCCTTTAATACCACTTAAATGAATGGAGTTTCCCCAAACAAAAACCACACTCACTGTTAGAATTTAATTACAGAATATTCTTTTTTTCCCCAATACAATCTGAAATCGATTTATGATTTGATCCTATTAACTATTAGAAAGTCGAACAAACGTTTTGGAACAAAATACGAGAGCCGATTAAAATGTAAATATAATTTAGAACAACATTAAATTACAGAATGGCTTGTGTAGCAATTTGTATGTTTCTGACTTTTTTTGAAAAGCTCGTCAGATCAGTAACTCAAAAGTTCTAAACAAGTGGATCAGCATACTAGCCAGGCAAACGAGCAGTTTTAGGTCAACAAAAGGCAGCCTCTATATTTCTCAGCCAAGGTTTACATGAGGAAATGACAGCTCCCAGCTTTCAGAAATCTGTTTTAAGCAGACATTTATCCCCATTCACTAAAATCACATCTGCAAATGGATACGAAATGTCACATTCATTAAAGATTTTTTGCTTTACTGTACTTGGAATTATGTTTTTTCAACTTCCTGGTTAAGTGGCACTGGTGATGTAACCCTGGCCTCACAGATGCATCCTGGGAACGTCACCAGTGCCCTCATTTGTAGACTAGGGCTGCGACAACTGATCAACTAAGTCAATTATAAAGCGATGATGGAAAACATTGTCAATGTTTTCAATCATCAAAAAATCAGCTTTCGATTAATTCACGGCTCCACACACGCCGCGTGGCGCATTCAGCCTCACGCTCGCCGCTGCCAGACCCGCCCGCATCCACGATCAACACGGGTACACAGGGAGAAGCATCATCAAGGAGGAGAAGGCGTAGGGGGACGACAGCCTCCAACAGACAGGCCCGATCTAAGAACCAAGATGCTGGAAGACTGCTCAGGTAAGCCTGCACTTTCCCCTACCTGGTGCTCTACGATGTATTGCTGTGATAGTGGGATTTGTATTCCTCTATAGCTGATGGTACATTGTGCTATATATTATACACAGCAATATACCATCAGCTATAGAGGAATACAAATCCCAGCAATACATTATACACTCTATGTATAATGTATTGCTGGGATTTGTTGTACTCCAATATAGCTGGTGGTATTCTGCATTGCGCTGTATAGAGGAGTACAACAAATCCCAGCAATAGTACATTATACAGCGCAATGCAGAATACCACCAGCTATGATGTACTATTGCTGGGATTTGTTTATTCCTCTATAGATGGTGGTATTCTGCATTGCGCTCTTTAGAGGAATACAACAAATCCCAGCAATAATACATTATATATACAGCGCAATGTAGAATACCACCAGCTATAATGTATGTGCACCGTCACATGTTCCAGGAGGCAGACCCAGGGAAATAAAGGGAGATGGATTAATCTGCCCGCATATAAATGGCCACTGTCAGAAGACTGAGCAAGAAAATAAAAATAAGATAAGCAAAGAATAAAAATCCTGCAATTATCTAGAAGTATTTGTTTGTAGATTGTCATCACTAAACATTTCTAAAGCTGCCTTTGTTGTCAATTTTAAGAGAAGTTCTTCTTTAAAAGGCTAATAATTTACATATTTATTCTATATTCCCAATGAATCAGCAGCTGGACCACAGGTTGCCTGAACATGGTTTACTAAGCCATTTTGTAAGCATGCACAATTAAATGGAGGTTGCGAGGCTTTGCCTGGCTTACACATTCCACTGTATGTCGGCTACGGGGAACAGGCTGCTGACATTTTATGCTTATGAGGTTTTAAATACCACAGGCCTGCAATAAACCCCAACAAGCACCGCCACGGAGTCAGATCTCCTCCTGTTCTCCGGCAGACCCCCGGCTCAGTGATTTAGCCTGTGCTGTCAACAGAGGCAGGCGAGCCCAGCAATACTGACATGTGGCACGGGGCACAATCAACAACACTGCTGCGTCCGGTGAGTGCGGCAATCCTCCACAGAAGTAGGCTGCGTTTCTCCAGCTCTGTGAAGTTCACTCTGCAATTCTGGGAACAAAGCTCTTCAATGAAAGTCGATCCTTTTTCACAATGAACCATACAAAATTGTAACCCTCGCAGTGTCTGAAACCCCAGCAGCGCCGACACATGGGCCATCAACACAAGTCACCCAAAATCAACGAGAGCTCAGAGCTGAACAAGGCTTTGTTCCACCAAGTAATGCTTTTCTCGTCATCCCTCATCAATGAGCGTTTCTGCTGAACTACTACATAACTTCCATCTGACACTAGTAACTATCACTTTAAATAATAATGAAGGACGGCTAAACCTAAAATGATAATTTACATAGAAAAAGTCAAGTAGATTTTAATCAGTGTGGAAGTCCCTATATACAGAATAGATATTTGCTATGTAACACTTCTGCAGTCTGCTCGCTGCCATGTTGGGCACAAAGAAGCACCAAAATGGCAAATGGTAGTCCTTTATTGAGGAGTTTTTTTTCTTAGGAGGTCTGCTAACCATCAAAAGCCGACAGATATGTGAATTTAAATGCAGCCTTATCTGAAAGAAAAAAAGAATGTGCATATTGTTGCTGCAAAATCTGGAATCTGGGATACCTGGATAACATGATCATGTGATTAAATGAGAACTATGGTGTCAGGGCTTTTCCCCATAGTTCTCCTCAGGGTCACGGGAGAACACAAACTAGCTTTCTCCTTTGACCCAAAGCTCAGTATACCGCGAGCTACAGCTCGTGGTATACTGAGACGCCGCAGCCGGGACGGATCCCGACAATACTGTCTGGATCCGCCCAGCTGCGGGATTGACAGCTGGCTCTGCCTATCTAGAGGCAGAGCCAGCTGCACCCGCCCCCTCCCACGTCTGTTTTGCCAGTCAGCGCTGGAGGATCGGACGGGGGAATCCCTGCAGGGAGCCGTGAGTGACAGTCACGGCTTACTGCAGGGATAGATCGAGAAGTGGGCGAGTGACACTATGTGTTCACTCACTTCCCGATCTACTGAGCCGACCTGTGACAGTTTCATTGTCACAGGTTGGCTCAGATTATGAGTCTGAGTGAAAATCACTTGCCTCATAATTCTCCTTTAATGCCACCTTGGTTAATGTGGTCATGTGTTCAATGTCACATGACCTGTAAGGAAATGATCACAGTTTAGGAAAGCCTACTGAATGGCAGTTCCCCCCAGCCCTGTCTGCAGATGGCGTTGGCCTTGGTCCATCTTCTGGAGTGAACCTAGAATTCAGCTATTATATTTGAAAAGTACAGATTTCCCGATGCTTCAAGACAATTTTCATATTTTATATCTGCATAACTTCTGCAATGTGCCTCCATATAAATTTGAGTAAAGTTTTTGCTTTTATCAGTAGGAGCCGAACTACTTAAACTTGTGTAAAACAAAATCGCAGCTATTCATTCAGCGACCGTTGGAAACTGGGAACTTACCAAAAGGCAGACAGACCATTATCAACCACGCCACTAAAAGTAGAGCCTGATTCACCAGGAAATGTGGTTATGATATACAGGAGGGATAGCCCGATACACGGGGTAGTCGGTGGTCTGTGGTACGGCTATTTATAATAGATAACACTCGAACAAAAAAAAGACAGCACAAACATCATGAAACATCTACAGCTAGAGCTACACTGGAGATTTCTTAAACAAAAGGCTACTTTTGTTCCCCATGGTCCCTGTGTGTGTTGTAAAGTAGTCACCGCTCCAAGCTCACTCCTGTGATGGAATACAATCATGTTTAGTTTACTAATTTGTAGTTGGATTGTAATCCATCACAGGAGTAAGCTTGGAGGGGTGACTACTTTACAACACACACAGGGACCATGGAGAACAGAAGTAGCCACCCTCCAGAAGGAAGGACAGTGTCGGCACCAATTCAGAGATGATTTGAGGATCTACAGCCGAGTGATACACAAATAAGATACCCTTATGTTAAAAGTAAAAGTGCATGAATGCAATTCTAAGATTTAATTGCAGAGTTTAGTGTCACTTTAAGCACCGTAAAATAATTGAGCAGTCGCTCAGCGATTGTAATGTTCCAACCCAGCTAATTGTTTTGATTTGATGCCACGAACAGTAGGAAGGGATTGAATTAGTTGACAATTAGTTCATTAAAAAGGAGAACTATGAGGTGAGCGCTTTTCACTCACCTCATAGTTCTAGCCGACCTGCGACAACGAGACTGTCACAGGTCGGCTCAGAAGATCGGGAGGTGAGCGAACACATAGCGGCGTTCGCTCACCTCTCGATCCTGTCACGGCTCTCTGCCGTGGCAAGTGAGGGGCTGTATTCCCCCCTATCCCCACTCCGATCCGCCAGCGCTGACTGGAGGATTGGATGGGGCGGGTACAGCTGGTTCTGCCTCTAGATAGGCAGAGCCAGCTGTCACTCACGCAGCTGGGCGGATCCAGAGCTGTAGCTCGTGGTATACGGAGCTCAGGGTGACGGGAGGACGCTAGTTTGTGTCCTCCCGTTACCCTAAGGAGAACTATGGGGAAAAGCCTTAACCCCATAGTTCTCCTTTAAAGGAGAACTATGAGGTGAGTGAAAATCACTCCTCCTCATAGTTCGAGCCGACGTGTGACAATGAAACTGTCACAGGTCGGCTCTATAGGTCGGGAAGTGGGCGAACACATACCGTCACTCGCACATTTCCCGATATCCCCTTGCAGAGAGCAGTGACTGTCAGTCACCACTCCCTGCAGGGATTCCCCTCTCCGATCCCCCAGCGCTGAGTGGGGGAACGGACAGGGGAGGGTACAGCTGGCTCTGCATCTAGATAGTCAGAGCCCACTGTCACTCATGCAGCTGAGTGGATCTCGACTGCATTGTCAGGATCCATCCTGGCTGCGGCGCTCTCAGTAGGTCGCGATATACTGAGCTTTGGGTCATGGGAGGACGATAGTATATGTCCTCCTGTGACCCTTAAGAGAACTATGTGGAAAAGCACTTAGCCCATAGTTCTCTTTTAAACAATTGTATCCATGCATGTGCATTGGCTGTCCAGCTTAAGACTGAACACGACTTACATTATACTGAAGAACAAGCCAGCACAATCTTGATTTCCAGATGTGTACCTGTCGCAGCTCTGAGCCCCTTCTTCTAATCTACGATCTCCTGCTCCTCAATTGGTACCCATACACTACCAATTACAGCGATCCTAATCTGCAGGGGTGCAGGAAATGCTTTAAAGAACGACTTGGCCAAGGGCTAAAGCGGGGGTCCGATCCACTTGTCCTTCATGACATACTACTTGTGATACAAAAAATAAATTTAAACAAAACTATATTTAACTGAGCTAAGAAGCGCTTCTCATGGGTCAGTGCAGTCAGGTGACTGCGCTGACCAATGAGTGCTCGCAATTTGTGAGCTAAATTCAAAATCCATAGTGCAGGGCTGTGCTGGATGGCAGTACACGCATACCTGGCAGAGGGGAAGGGCCGTTTTGCCAAAAGACAAGTATAGCAGAGGTGGAGAGGGGGCCAGACCTGACAAACAAGCAGGCTGCTTACAAGTGATCTGGGCGGCGGTACAGCTGCCCA
The DNA here is from genome assembly GCF_000935625.1 of Nanorana parkeri. Lineage (NCBI taxonomy): Eukaryota > Metazoa > Chordata > Amphibia > Anura > Dicroglossidae > Nanorana > Nanorana parkeri. The sequence goes on from NW_017306287.1 coordinate 3,279,189, forward strand.
GATCATTTGTGCAAAATGGCTCCCCCGCTCTACCCGCAGCAGGGCTAAATGGAAAAAAAAAAAAGTGGCCAGCAGACGGAACTGCATATTCCGGGCATCAGGCAATAGGAATCCCACACCCCTGAGCTGTCTATAAGGCCTCATTCACACAGCGTAGAGTGGGGCCACACAGATCCGCGTGACATGCACGGACGTATTGGGCCCTTCCCAAGAAGGACAGGTGCTGCGTGTGATTGTACACAGCAGCCTGTTCTTCCCTATGGGAGGACGTGGCCATACGCTGACGTGAGCTGCACATCAGTGCGGGTGTCCGTATTCAGATGCAGACTGGATGGATCCTGTGTGCGTCCGAGCATGGATCTGTACGGCCCCACTCTACGCTGTGTGAACGAGGCCTTAAGTTAACACAACAAAGAATAGTAATAACTGTTGTCAAATATAATTTTAGGTAAAAAATAAAAATGTCTCACATAATGCACAGCTTTTGCCAAAACTGGTGAAACTAGATAGTCATAATCTTCCTTCGTATGGCCAATGTCATTCCAGACTACACACAACACAGTGTGATCCAGATCAGTACATCCACTTGTATACATACACTCTATATATTTGCTCTAGGTTGTGCAACATGCTGCTAACATTTGTGCTTGATGTGTGAACATCTAGACGGCACTGGGTAAAATCTCAATAGCTATACTAGTCAAAGCCAACAGAAGCAGGCTGAACTTCTGCCGACTTATAAAAGCTGCTCTGGGCAAGTTTTCCACTTGCTCTTGTCATGGGTGACCATGATAAATTTGGCATGGGTCACCTCTGCTTTTGTGTAAAATTCCAGTCAAAAATGTTGAAAGATCACGGATTGCATTTATTGTGATCCATTGAGAAGCAGTGACAACACACGCCGTAACCCACCTCATTGCAGCAGAGGGGTGTGAACGGGGAAAAAAATAGAACCATTGTTTTCTTAGTGCCCCAGTGTTGAGCATGCATTGCTCTGTGCAGATTAATGGAGGTCAGTGTGAATCAGGGGTAGCCAAACTCCAGCCCTCAGCCATAATAAAACTACAAACCCAATCATATTTCTGCCTAGAAATCATGCCTATGGATGTCAGAGTCTTGCAATCGCTGCAGGGAATGGTAGTTTCACCATAGCTGGAGCGCTGGGGTTTGGCTACCTTGATGTTTATGGTGTGAATGAGCTCTAAACCATGAGCATTTCTCTATCAGAACGGTGCATTGATCAGAAGTATTTTGTACCCTGCCCTATACCATCATTTCAGGGGCTCAATTCCCCTTAAAGTGACATTAAAGTCACAAATCCCCCCCACCAATGCTGCTTTAAGGACTTCCCTTAAATTATGCATCTTGATCCGATTATCTTCTTGCTTCCACTTGTATTGAGAAGTCCCTTCAGTGCTGGTGCCGGTCTCTGATCCAGCGCGGAATCCTCGTGTCCTGTGATGTCTGTCCAACGTGCACGCTAACGGCTGCGTGCATTCACCTCGTCGGCAGGGATTCTTCTCACTGCCAGCGATTTCTACTGCGCACGCGCCCGCTCTCATTCTTGAGAAGCTTCAGATCTTCAGCGGGGAGCAAGCGGCGGAGAAACAGGCAGGTTTTTACTTTTTTGGTGACTTTAAAAAAAAAAAAAAAATGTAAAAAACTTTTTTTGCATAGATCTTCAGCTTGCTAGCAGATGATGTCTGCACAAAAAAACCCCGTTTAAATATACTTCAAGTGCCAAATTAAAAGACTAATTCAACCTTTATTACCATGTTAGACCCATAATTAGGGTGCAGCATGGTGCCATTCAGCAGCTCCCCCCCAATTTGTACACAGATAGCTTTACAGGATCTGTGAATGAAATCACTACAAGTCCCATCTGCAACTGAGGGACTCATATACACAAAGGATAACTTCCCCCAGCTCCATAAACCAACAGTCCATCTCTCAGCTTGGACCCTGATTTGGGGATTATTCTGCTGGATACTGAGCATTGCACCCATAACCCACTGATCGTTGTTGAAAGGCTTTGCAAGCTCCAATATAAAAAAAAAAAATGATTATGTGCACTTTTTTTCATTTTGCACTATGGATGCATTTATTAAAATATTGCAAATAAGTGGAATATGCCTTTAAAGTAACAACATCAGCAAAGACCCCCCACCTCACTTTATTTTTCAGACTAGGAATCTACAACAGTACATCATGGCTACTTTATGAAGTTGTACGAGATTCCGGTTCATTCATATGAGAAACTGGGGCGTCCATATTTCTACACTGTCACAAATCTGACAAACTGTGTACTTTCCATTTTCTGGATGTGCCAATCAAGATTTCTCTGCACTTTGTGAATCTTGATTACCTAGACTGTGCGATTCTTTACAGATCTGAAAAATCCACACCGATCAACCCTCAACAAAGTCACATTTGCCAAAGCAACGCTCGTCTCCTTTTGCGATTTGCACGACATATACCAAGGTAAAAAATTTACTTGTATAGCGACGCCATTTTATATTGCGGCCGTATAGACATACGATCATCTAAACCAGTTATCAGGCTATCGATGGACTGGATACCTCAGAGGCAATGTCTTCCGTCACAGTGATGCCACCAACTTCATACAAATTCACAATCTGCTTTCCCTGAAATATTGTATCAATGCAGCTTCCATATTACAAGTGTATTTCTACTTTTGCAGTCAAATTTGAGAAAACTTCAGTGTGTTCCCATTCACACAGCATAACAAAAACATATATACATACATACATACATACATACATACATACACAGGGCTTGAAAAAGTTTAGGGTGTCTTACCAGTCAGTCAAAAATTTCAGTGAGCATGACCGAACTATAGCCTTGCAATTTATGTTAAAAAATTTTAAGGACACAGAGCTTTCTTTTGGATGTATATAATCACCGCTTTTTAATATATAATGAAAAAGTACTGTAAATTTTGAGGGGAAAAAGAAAAAGTTTTCCCTACGTTATGTTAAGCATTTATTCTTACCCATATTTTTGGTAAAATATAAGAGACGGGGTCAGGTCGGGTAAATAGACAATAAACATGTCAAGCCTTAAAATTGCACGCGCCCGCAAAAAAACCACCACACCGAAAATTGGTCATACGCGACGCTTTCAACGCTTTTACTGCTCATCATTTTAGTGTTATCAGTGATTAATGGCCCTAGAATTATTGCTCTCACTGCAACGTTCAAGTCGATATGTAACATGCGTGACAATAGGCGCAATCGTCGTTTTTGCACGTAGGCGCACTCGACACGTTTTCCTGTGTATGTGGGGGGCCTTTAAAAAAAAAAGTGTTTGTTTTTTTTACACTCAACTTTATTGCTATCACATGGGGGGCTAAGAAACTCTCTATGTGATAACCAATATACATGACAGGTCCTCTTTATGGAGACATCAGGGGTCTACAAGACCCCTAATGGCACCTGCGGACCCCCCAGAGAAGCTGATGAAGCAGAGATCTGTATCCGGGAATGACAGCTGAATGTGGAAGTGATGTAATATACTGTACATCACTTCCTGCATTCGGGGACTGGAGAGATCAGAGGATGATGTGTACCGACCTCCCTTTGATCTCCTGTCACAGAGCAGCCGTTGCCGGTCCCAGCCACGGGAGTGCAGCGGCAGCAACCCTTTCCTTTGATGTTTCTGTGTAGCTGTACATGGCAAATGTCTTTTTAAATTTCCAAGTGACAGGAAACTGTCTGTGCCCATAGAAAGACTAAGGACAGACTGAGCTTCCTCTCAATACAATACAATGCTTATTTAACCATTTGTTAATACAGTGTTCAAATCTAGTTTACAACTGAGATCTGCCAGCATAGTACACACGGGGCTAACTATGGTAACATTAACCTGCCCAGCTCCCACATTCTAGAACACTCAATACAGAACTTTTCTTTCAGAATAAAGCATGCATTGTGCACGCAGCAATTGACAAAAAAAAGTTGTACTGTGTGAATAAGAAACATGTAAAAAATATAAAAGGTTTTCCAATTTGGCTGCAAATAGTGGAAATACACTTTAAGGCTATTACAAGTGAACTAATGGACATCGTCAATTGCAACCAAGTTCAAATAATTTATAACAGGGGAATGCACCTCAGCACTCCAGATGTGCTTAAACTATAAACACCATCATCCCTCTGTAAGCCATGCCGGTGTGTCTGTCAGTCTTGCAATGCTTCATGGGATTTGTAGTCCCACAACAGCTGAAGTGCTGAGGCCACCTACCCCTGCTTTAGAACAATCACTACAAAATGTCACCTGGCGTCAGGTTATGATGGGTGGCTAAACTTTATGCTGCCTTACAGCATCTCCCAAGAACTATACATATATTTTGGCTGCCCATCCTATGTAATATAAACCAACAGAGCTACTTCCATAATCTACAATGAAAACAGCCAAAATCTTAAAATTCTGTGTATGGCTGCCTTGTAACAGAAGGATGCAATACAAGTCCCCACAAATGCCACACATAGGACAAGCAAGTTAGCAAATCCCTGCGCTACGACATGCTTTGGAGTTTCTTCTTACCAAATCCTCACCTATATGACAGTCCTAACTTATTAAAATGTCTGAATTAGGAACTAGCTCGATTCCGATATGTTTCAATAATAAAATTTAAAAAATGACGACAAGGTAGCTATACATTGAATCAGAGAAGAACAAATCCCAGGAGCCAGGTCGCCAATGCTCCTTAAATATTACAGCTGGCGCCTATCTTTTAGGGTTTTCTCTAGTTGTTGTCAATGGAGCTAGCTCCTAAAAAATCCTGCTGGCCCCCGGATTGGACTGACTGGCTTCTGAACCCCGTATGAAATCCGTTCAGCTCCTCACATTGCACTACTGCTCCACATATATCTATCACCACATAGCAAAATGTTCTCCACATCCCATCTGCGATGTCCCCACAGCCCAAAACAATGCTCTTCCAGTAAACACTGCATGTTGCTAAACACCAATTCTAGAGCTGCAGCTATTATTTTCAAAATCGGTTAGCCGATTATTAAGTTCGATTAATCGGATAAACAATAACATACATTTTAAAAAATGGCTCCAGTGATGGACTACTAGTTTGTATTGAGGTTGTAGTCCATAACAGGAGCAAGCTTGGAGCGGTGGAAGTAAAAAAATGGTGTGGTGTGCAATATAGTGAAATGGAAAGTGTAAAATTATACAGATATTGTATGCATTACCTATCAGTGTAAACAAATGGCTCACTTTATAAACACACTTCTACCCCAACCCAAATTCAATGCACCACATGCTATTGTTCGTGCTCCTGCACTGTGTTTCTCCTTCTTCCATTGCTTTGTGAAGTGACTGTCCAGCCTGCCCGAGCAGCCATTTCACTACCCGATCTGCCTTCACACATCCAAACTGTCTGTTTGCATCCCTGGCCACTTTCAGGGTTCTTGCACAACAATGCCTCGCCACAGTATGTGTGTGCATCCCAATGCCGGTCCCAACACTCCTGCAGCACAATCGGATACAGAATACTTTTCTAACCTTGTGTCATTGCTTAGTATCTCGAAGTGAATCCTCCTACATGGATGAAACATATGTCTGTACGGCATTACTATCTGGGCTCCACACGCACAAATCCAGCAAAATACATCCTTCATAAAAGACAAACAGCCTCAATTTACTACTAAAGGCTTTTTATATATATCGGTCCCAGTGAACTTGTGACTACCCCATGCAGCTCTGCGGAAGTTTCTACTTCTAACTACTCCGAAAATGTTCTAAATGACTCACATAATATACAAGTTCAGAATATGTGTGACAAATCTATATCTGTGTCCTCCATGCTGCCACTAAACCTCACGATGGGCAAACTAAAAAGGAACGCACATCTCCAGACTAAACATGAAGACAATGTCAACAATACACAAAGTAGAATAGATTAACGACATGTCGCAGTGTAACCTGACTATATTTTATTTAACACTTCAATGATTGTTACATTTACATCATATATACCCAAAATGATATCTATGCTACCTAAAGAATATAAAACGCAGACCATGCTGACAGCATGCAAGCTAAATCACATTAAAAACATTCCCTTCACATCACTATTATGCAACTTTTGTTTTCTAAAACTAATATACACATTACACACACACGAAAATCGCTGTACTTCCCTAGTTTCTCTCCCCTCCCTGTGCGCTGCTCTAGGTCACCACTGGCATAGCATCCAGCAGGGAGAAGAGGAAATGTCAGAGGAGGCTGAGCGATGCGGAGGGAGGAGAGCATTGTGAGGGGGCGGCGTGTCACAGGAGACCGGGCTCTGCTCCAGCACCGCCCAAATCAGAATAGAGAGCAGGGGGGAAGACAGCTGTCAGCGCTGTTACAGGCCCTGTCCAAGCTCTCCTCCAGCCCTGTCCAAATCAGCCTCCTGTGACAGATCAGGATGAAGAGCTGCGGTGTGGGGGGGAAGACAGCTGTCATAGGAGGCCAAACCGGTGTTGCGGGGGAGGAGTCAGCTGTCAAAATAGACCGAGCTCTCCTCCCCGCACTGCTGACTCAGTTGTGAAAGTGTGTCAGGATGGAGAGCGGGTACAAACACTCAGTGATCGCTAACTGCTTGTAAATAACCGAGAACACGAGGACATAGTATGTTTACTATAGTCTCAATTATGAATGAATGGGAAGTGCTCTACATCACTTCCTGTTCATTCATGATTGTGGACATCGTAACTCATACCATAAACAGAAAAAGAAATTGAGGACTCTGCGACTCTTCTATTTTAAAAAGGGAAATATCAGGGGTCTGTTTAGACCCCAATATTTCCCCAAAGCCCCTAAAAGTAAAGATGACAAAAATAAATAATTTATTAAAATATCAATAAGTTACAAAAAAATTTCAGCTTTGGCCTGACTTTTTTTTTGGTTTCACAATGTCATTTCGGTGAACCTCTAATAAATTATAT
>NW_017306287.1:3286739-3287035 GCF_000935625.1 Nanorana parkeri
TTATGAATGAATGGGAAGTGCTCTAGATCACTTCCTGTTCATTCATGATTGTGGACATCGTAACTCATACCATAAACAGAAAAAGAAATTGAGGACTCTGCGACTCTTCTATTTTAAAAAGGGAAATATCAGGGGTCTGTTTAGACCCCAATATTTCCCCAAAGCCCCTAAAAGTAAAGATGACAAAAATAAATAATTTATTAAAATATCAATAAGTTACAAAAAAATTTCAGCTTTGGCCTGACTTTTTTTTTGGTTTCACAATGTCATTTCGGTGAACCTCTAATAAATTATAT
>NW_017306287.1:3288116-3290123 GCF_000935625.1 Nanorana parkeri
TATATATATGCACCAAAATTACAAAAAAAAAAAGTCAGGCCAAAACTGAACACACACATATAAACACACACTTACAGGATCAAAGGAAACAAATTTATAAAAAGCACTTTGTATTTTCTGATGTCACTTTCACTTGTTCCTGATCAAACTAAGCAAACTAACTTGCACTCTTAAAAACTGACCTCGCGCAGCTAACATGCAGCATTCTTCTACATGTAACAAACATGCTATACATACAGAACAATACAAATATGTCTTTCATTGCTCTTCCAATAAAACTATGCAAACTGACTGACTTCATTAAATCACTGTGTGTAATGTACAACACAAACACACCATACATACACCGTAGAACTGGGCTTTCTAACCCTTCGAATTAAACTGTTTGCAATGCATTTAAGCTTACATTTGAACATGAACAATGACATGACAAGCGTCATCATTAAATAAACATATCATGTGTTTGCGGACACTTGTCCAATCAAACTATACCAAGTGGCTTCCATTCTGGAATGACTACTATATAGAAATGTATTGTTTTTTCTTGTTACATAGGTGAGCTGTATGATTCTACATTAAAGCGGACTTCGCAGGACAACGTGAACTCCGCTTTGCCGGACCATTATCTAATATCAAACCGGGTATCAGGTAGAACTATGTCTGCTACGTGATCATGCCAACATTAAACATCTGCTATCACTTGTATGTACAACACGCTTTAACCTTAGATGAACAATATGTTCTCCAACACGCCAACCATACAACCTGGCTTCCATTTTAAAATTACTACTGCATTCCAAATTATATTTATGTCTCATTATATACAGGTGAGGCGCACAATTTCCTATCAATCATTATTAAAAAAAAAAAAAAAAAGTGGCTACAAATGGCCAGCGCTGTCAGAATGTTCTCCAATATCGAATCGCACATCAGACAGAACTACGTTTGCTATGCGATCTCGCCAACATTAAACATCTGCTATCACTTGTACAGCTGATGTGTAACATGCGCTAATGTCAGCAAAACATATCAAAAATGTGTTCAACAAACACCCAGATCAACGACACGACCTGCCTTCATACTGAAATCACAACGATATGAAGATGCTAAATAAATTTATAGGTTATATAGCCGAGGTGCATGACTTTATATTAATCTTCCTGGCGGTATTCCCAAGTGTGGCTCGGGGTTAATTTTCAGTACCATAAGCGGTAACCCCGAGCCACACTCGGGATTACAGCAGTGTCTCTTACCCTGTCCACGATCCCTGCTGTGTCCTCCGGCCGCTGCCGGCATCCGTCCCTTGCGAGCGTCCGTGTCGCAGAGGGGTGGAACCGGCGGGAATTTTAAAAGTAAAAAAAAAAAAAAAGAAAGAACAAAACAGGAATAAAAAATTTTTTAAAATAAATCAGACCGCCAGGGAGGTTAATACATATAAGAAGGCCAATGGCCTGCCCTGTCCGGACACGTCACCCAACACTGAATCGGACACCAGACAGAACTATATGTGCCAGCAGATGTTCCAATGTAAGATCACAAAACAATCAAGAGTCGTGTGTCATTGGTCTGACTATGTATAGGAATATAAAATCCTATCAAATCTGTCAGGTCTGCCTATGTATAGGAATATAAAATCATGAATATGATGAGAATCTTCTAATAGCACATCTTACTAAAAATTAAAAAAATAAACACACCTTGTGTATTTTCTTCCAGTAAAAACTTAGGGGTTATTCACAGACGGATGAAGGGTTTGGAAAAGGCAGGAAAAGTGAACAATCTCGCACAGTTCACTTTCCGGTTCAGCTATGTTGTCCTAGATTGTTCTCCGGCCTTCTCCAAACTCTTCACCCTTTTCTGAATAACCCTGTTAAGTGTATGTCCCCAATAAGTTGAAACTTCAAAACATGATACAATGTATGTGGGATTAGAATATGCGTTTATTTGTTATTGAGAAATATAAATCTTGTTCACATTTGTCATTTTAGTATTTGCACTACAATTAAA
>NW_017306287.1:3291250-3292390 GCF_000935625.1 Nanorana parkeri
GATATATATCTATATAGATATTATCTATATAGATATTATTTATATCTATATATCGATCGATCATACAAACAATTTTTTTTTCCCCATTTCTTCTTTAGAGATAATTAGGAGCACAGAAAGTTCCCATCAGAAATATACCTGATTTTCTATCAATTCCTTCACATCGGCTGCTACCAATGGCAGACATGACTGTGTTTGCTCTGTGATCTTACATGGGAACATGTGCTGACACACTGAATTGAGAAAGCTGGTTGGACGACCAGTGAAACGTCTTCAAGAAAAAAATACAGCAAGTCCAGTTGCCTTGACTTCTTTTTTACAGATATACCATGACCTGGATGAATGAGAACCTTCACAGACATACGCTGACAGTTCTATCTGATGCCCCGATTGGATATTGGGCGATGTTCCTGGACAGTGCCGGGTTATTCCTGGACAGCTGCACTTATTTCATATATTTTTTTATAGAAAATCCCGCACCTCAGCCACATAAAATAGAATCATTCATCGTCATTCCAGTGTATGGCAGTCTGTACACTTTACCTGGAGGTTTGTTGCAGAACACTTTTTAATGTTGGGCCCCCGTTCACACCTGAATGATTGGAAACACTTTACCGCTTGACTCTAAGACTTCCATTCTATTCAATGGTGGTCGCTCACATCCAAGCGTGGTATTGCATGACGCTCGACACTCCAAAAAATACCTGCGCTTCATTTGGCAGTCATGTGTTTTGGTTCTAAAAGACTTCAATGTGAAAAAAAAAAACACGGGGAAAAAGAAAAAAAGAAAAACACCACGACAAAAGTGCAAATGCACATTTTTTTTTTAAAACATATTTTCTTGCCTGGTAACTTGCGATCATTGGCTCAATATTTCACTTTGTCTGCACACAATGCATGTTACGGGTGTACAGAATTGAGGGTGGAACAGTGTTGGAAGACGTTTGGTAAGTCTTTAACCCCTTCGTGACTGACGACGTACAGTGTACGTCGCCAGCATCGGGGCTGTTTAAACAGACTCCCGGTGACTTTTGCCGCCGGGAGTCTGTTTAAACTTGTAGAGCTGACTGTCGGCTTTACAACAGAAGCGATCCTGGCGACTTACCTGTCGCCAGATCGCTTCTGCGTCCCGAAGAAGGG
>NW_017306287.1:3293155-3295349 GCF_000935625.1 Nanorana parkeri
GGAGCATCAAACAACAGCAGCCAGAAATTCACCTACAAACACTAAAAGAAAAAGACGCTCTGCTCAAGTGTGAACGCGGCCTTAGAGGACGGTAAAACGCGCTGCACACCAGCTATGCCAGTGATGGCGAATGTTCCAGTGTAAAGCTGACCACACTCTGGTAGATTGTCTCACAAATGTTCACACTGAGAATCAGAACATTCGATAATGTCACCCGAGACTTGACAAACCTCGCCTGACATCTCATATTGGAATGAATGGAGTTTTCTGAATGAAGACCACACTCACTGTTACAATCTCAAGTTTTTTCATCACTGCGATCAAAAACAAAAATCCTCAATTAGATCTTATTTACTATCAGAATATCTCATCAACATTCTGGAAATTATTATTTTTTTCCAAACCAAATTCTAATGGCAACCTTAAGATCACATAGCAATCGCTGCGCAATCACTGCAACCAATGCACTGTCACATGGCAGTGACTGCAACCAATGCACGATCACATAGCAATTCTTGATACCAATGCATGATCACATAGCAATCACTGCACAATCACGTGGCAGTCGCTGCAACCAATGCACGGTCACGTAGCAATCACTATTGATGCACAAACATGTGGCAGTCACTGCACAATCACGTAGCACTCACTATTGATGCAAGACCACGTGGCAGTCGCTGCAACCAATGCACGGTCAGTAACAATCACTATTGATGCACAATCACATGGCAGTCGCTGCAACCAATGCATGGTTACGTAGCCATCACTATTGATGCACAATCACATGGCAGTCGCTGCAACCAATGCATGGTTACGTAGCCATCACTATTAATGCACAATCACGTGGCAGTCGCTGCAACCAATGCATGGTTACGTAGCCATCACTATTAATGCACAATCACGTGGCAGTCGCTGCAACCAATGCATGGTTACGTAGCCATCACTATTGATGCACAATCACGTGGCAGTCGCTGCAACCAATGCATGATCACGTAGAAATCACTATTGATGCACGATCATGTGACAGTCGCTGCAACCAATGCACGGTCACATGGCAGTCGCTGCAACCAATGCACGGTCACGCAACAATCACTATTGATGCACGATCACGTTGCAGTCACTGCAACTAATGCACAATCACATGGCAATCACTACTGATGCACTGTCACGTGGCAGTCGCTGCAACCAACGCACGGTCACACAGCAACTAATTGAAGGTAGCTGGCAATTGCTGCAAGATCACATAGTAGTGGCTGTAATGAATGTACGATCACACAGCAATGATGTGCAGGACTCTTTGGGTTCAGCCTCCCTCTCCTAGCTGTACACTGAGCCCCCTGGCAGAGATCGGCCTGTATTTACAGGCCTCACGTTTCTAATCACTCCTATGGCTCAGGTGGATGTTTCCAGGGGAAGTTACATAAGCTGCATGATGGGAACGGAGCTGACAACGTTCACACACTCAATGCATGCAAGCATACACTCCATGCACACATCTGCCTGGCTCCCGTTCCCCCAGCAGCAGCATCATCATCATCTCCATCATTGTAGATCGCGGCCCGCACACGGCCCCTCCCGGCCCGCCCGCCTGCCTACCTGTGCTGTCCGCGCTGGCAGAGAAGCCAGGCGAGCTGAGTTTGGGTCTCTTCCGGTTGGGCGGCCCGTCCAGCAGGTTCTCGGCCATCTTCTCCCCTTTTTCTGATCGGTCACCGAAGACAGACGAGGCTCCCTCCCCGGAGGAGGAGCAGCGAAAGAGAGAAGATAAGGGAGGAGAGATGCCCCGACCCTGCCACCACCTCCTCCCGGCACTCGTACTACCACCTTGTGGGATGACAAGAGCTCAGCAGCCCCCCGAGTCCTGCATCCCTGGAAGGAGGGGGGACCCCCGCAGGCCCAGTCCCCCGATCGCACACACTAGGGGCTGGCCCGATCCCTAACACTCTGCCCAGGGGGAGCCTTGCCGGGAAGGGGGGACCCGAGCTAAAAGCCGGGTCACCTGCAGCCTAATCAGACCCCTCGATCCCGGTCCTGTATAGGAGGCAAGGTAAAAAAAACAATCAGTGCAACCCGCTTGGAGGGGCGGGACACCCCAAATCTGACCCCCCCAATCAGTGCACCCCAATACCACCTATCACAGGTGCCCCCCTAATGTAGTGCCAATCAATGTGACTCCCCCCACCCCCCCAGATAGTGC
>NW_017306287.1:3296511-3298952 GCF_000935625.1 Nanorana parkeri
GGGGCTGGGCACGCCTGAAGGGAGTGGCAGAACACGCCCATGGATGGTTGGCCGCGCCCGCTGACGTACGCTTTGGCCACGCCCAGAGGCTCTGGCTGACGGTGGTGGAAGCAGCAGCGGAGGAATCCTCCTGTTGAAGGTGGATGGGAGCCGCTATAATGCTGTCACTGGCTCGGGGTGTGAGATCCCGGGCTGTGTATGTGTGCAGGACAGAGGGGGAGAGAGGAGAGCAATGCATCGTATAAGAGAGGCAGCATGGATGTGGGCAGGGGCAGGGTGCGCTGCTGTATAGGTAGATCATGGGTAGCAGCATCTATGAGATGCATCAAAATAACATGCAAATACATATAATTAGCTGCATAAATGAAAGATGCCCATGTACTGACTGAAGCATGCACAGGTGTACGAACAAGCAAAGAAAAACAAAAAGTGATACAAATATATACAACATGTATCTGCTGTGCTGAGTGGCCATACACAGATCCAATTTTCGGTAGATTGCTGAAAAATCGGCTACAATTCAATCCGTCGATGGCTCTGCCGGTGTTCTATCGAATTCTCCAACTCCCGTCCGTGCGCCTGTGTATCCACCCAAGAGCAGTATCAAGCTCTATAATCTGGGGCACCCCGATGCGACCCCGACGGGAGTTGGAAAACCTGATGACAATTTTGAAGACGCACCTACGGCAAGTGGATACGTCAAAGAGAATTGCAAAAAGTGTGATTGTTGGTGCATTAGCGCCATCTCGTTGAAATCTACAACGGATGTGACATCACGAGTTGTAGATCTTGACGAGTTGGCCACCTCGACAGAACACCGGCACCCCTCGGCTCCACAAAAGTCTATTATTTCATTGAGTTTTGTTGCAGCGGCTGGGTGTTAAAGTGCTGCCGAATTAGCCCATCACTATTCAGCTATCCCGCTGGGAGACAGAACAGCGCCCAGCAGGGGGGAGAGAAATGAAGGATGCACCGCTATTTCAGCCAAAGAATTGTATTCAACAGTTTGACAAAAGTGCCATTTTCGGACGATATGTTTCGGCGGCCGATATATCGGTACATTCCTACTTCTGTCTCCTCATGTAATCTCAGATGGACTCAATGGTGGCAAGATCAGGGCTCTGTGTGGGCCAAACCATCTCTTTCAGGACCCTTTAATTTTTTTGTGTGTTTGTACATTCATTTTTCACATGACTGGTAGTAGTACTAAATCTCATGCTTTTGGCCCTGTAGACATTTAGGAGGATTTACTAGAGTTCTGTGGATTTAGGGTGTCTTAGTTACTTCTATCTCCTTGTATAATCTCAGATGGACTCAATGGTGGCGAGATCAGAGCTCTTTGTGGGCCAAACCATCTCTTTGAGGACCCTTGATTCTTTTTTTGTGTGTTTGTACATTCGTTTTTCACATCACTGGTAGTACTAAATCTCATGTTTTTAGCCCCGTAGACATTTAGGAGGACTTACTAGAGTTCTGTGGATTTAGAATGTCTTAGTTATTTCTATCTCCTTGTGTGATCTCAGAAGGACTCAGTGATGGTGAAATCAGGGCTCTGTGTGGGTCAAACCATCTCTTTCAGCACCCTTTATCCTTTTTGTGTGTTTGCACATTCATTTTTTACATGACTGGTAGTACTAAATCTCATGTTTTTTGGCCCCGTAGACATTTAGGAAGGTTTACCACAGATTTGGGGTGTCTTAGTTACTTCTATCTCCTCGTGTAATCTCAGACGGATTTAATGGTGGTGAGATCAGTGCTCTGTGTGGGTCAAACCACTTTTTTTGTCACTGAAGGCAGTTCTTGATGACTTTGGCTTTATGTTTGGTTCATTGTCCTTCTTCAGAATGAATTTGGGAATGATCGGACACCTCTTTTATGATATTTCACAATGGATAAGCATGGAAACAGGTTTTGCAGATGCTCCCATCAAGTTTATGAGACCAAAAACGTGTGATTGAATTTATGAGACCAAAAACGTGTGAAAAAAAACACCTTGTGTAGTTCTATACTACAGGCGTCAGACTACAAGAGATAGGACGCTCAGATGTGAACGTGGGCCATTGGATACAATAGGATTCTTCTTCTTGGTTGGATTTGGGAATCCATTGTCGTGCTTAGTGAAAGTAGCCACAAGACTCCTCGATATGGAAGAGGCCTTCAACATTACAGAACAAGTCCAACTGAACGTAACTACTACCAGCCATAGGATGACCCAGCCAGACCTGACCTCAGATTAAAGGCACACAAAATATCGATTTGGGTTTTTTATTCTATTCATGTATTCTGTAGGTTGTTCAATGATAAATAAAAACACTTCATCTCGTACCAGCAGCAGAGTATTGTACCGCGTCAGCCATTTACAAAAGCAGAAGTATCGCCCTAAATCCAAATTTATATCATTATTTTGGAAATCATCAGCTTTTTACTGCACATGTGCTTAA
>NW_017306287.1:3299000-3312989 GCF_000935625.1 Nanorana parkeri
TGGTGGGGGGCGGGGGACTTTTTAAAACTGGAGCAGACAGAATCTGGAGCAGTTGCCCATGGCAACCAATCAGCTTCTTTTTTCAGTTTGTTAGGAGAGTAGATTATTCCACAGCAGGGTATCAGAAAAAAGACAAAAATGGAGATGACAGAAACCCGGGAGAGATCCGCCCAAGTGTACCTTTATCAAAGTACAGACTGAATTTGGTTAGTACATAGGTTGGGTTGCGTGATCTCCCTTGAAAGGGGTCTCAAGCAACCATGTTGAAAAAGGCTTGCAGGTAATATGTCTGTCCCCGTGCAGGTTGGAAGTCGTCCTCTCTTCAGTTTGTTCAGCCGATGAAAGAAGCTGATTGGTTGCCGTGCCCAACTGCTCCACATTTTGTCTGCTACAGTTTTGACAAATTACTCTCTTGGGGTTTTTTTTCTCGTTCCACGCTGAGCGAAATCTTGATTCCCCCATCCACGCTGCAATGTCGATGGAGAAATCTCCCCAGGCGGCTATTGTATTCCGACAACTGGCGACAGCAGCTCTCCTCACGCCCAGCCTCCTGTGACAGCATGCCAGGATGGAGAGCGGCGGTGTGGGCAGGGACAGCTGTTATAGTTGTCAAAGGAGGCTAAGCTCTCCTCCCCACACCACTCGCTCAGCCTCCTGTGACAGCTGCCAGGAAGGAGAGCGGTACAAGCAGTCAGTGATCGCTGAGTGTTTGTAAATAATTGAGGACAGAGTATGGTTACTATATCCTCAATTATGAATGGGAGTGATCTACATCTCCTCCTGTTCATTCATGATTGTGGTTATAGTAAACATACTCTGTCCTCATGCTATGAATGAAGAGGAACACTCATTATAGAGGATTCTTGTTCATTGATAACTAGGGCTGCAGAAAAAGACATTGAGAACTCTGTTTCCTCAATCTTTTTCTATTTTATAAGTGAAACATCAGGAGTCTAGTTTAGACCCCTAATATTTCCCCGAAGCCCCTAAAAGTAAAGTAAAAAAATATTTAGTAAAATGTAATAAATAAAATATAATTTTGTTTTAAGTTTATAAAAAAAGAAATACAAATAAAATATTTTTTAAAAAGTTAGAATAAAAAACATTTTAGGTTTGAGCCTGACATTTGTTTTCATTTCGTTTTTGAAATTTGAATTTCGGTGCACCTCTAGACAGAAGCAACTAAGACAGCCTACATCCATGAATAGCCCTGTAAGAAATCTAATAATGTAAAAACAAATCTACAAATACACACCAAAAGCCTCCAATTCACTTCTCTTAAAGTGTATCTAAATCCAAGAACAAACATTCAATATACTGCAGCTTACCCGCCCTTAAATGTGGTAACTGTATTCGTTTTCTTCCTGGTGATCCTGTCAGTAACACGCCTCCTGTCCTTGGGTGACTGTAGTGCATCTATGGAGGAGAATCGTTGTCACCCTAGACTGCTTCCCTGATTTGAACTTCAAACACCTTCCATTCTCCTCATCTCCATAACATAGGGAAAAGGTGTTCTGTAGTTCACCAAAGAGAATTTGTTAAGCCTGATAAGATTGTTTGAGACTGTAGTTGAATGCACAGGAAGTTACAAACACACTGGATTTATATCAGGATCAACAGGTTCTTTTTTCTGTACTTGCAACAAGCCTGAAAAAAAGAAAAACAAATGCAACCACCACACCTAGGGGCTGGTAAGCTAATGATATTAAATGTTTTATCTTGGGTTTAGATTAGGGCTGCGGAAATGAACGATTAATTTCTCGATGAATTGTTAATCTTTTTGATCGATTAAACATTTTTTGATCGCTAATGAAAATACTCACCTCTCCGCCGGCTTCCGGGAGTCCCGTCGCAGATCCGGTGAAATCACGGACATCGACGTCACCGGATCTCCGACGGGACTCCAGGAAGCCGGCGGAGAGGTGAGTGACACTGCATTTTGATGCCACAAGCCCCCAGTGAGATGTTTTAGATAATTTAGATGCAGAGCTAAACTAAATGAAATCACCCACTTCCACTGCTTCAGGCATTACAGTTTTTGTTCACAGCTATGGTACAGGGAGGATCTATAATTCATACCCAAACTATCCTGTTAAAAAATGTGGGTTAAATGCTTATGGTTAACTAGTACTCGTACGTATAATAAGGGTACGCTTTTCCAGAGAAGTAATGAAGCTGTTTAAATAAATAATTTCTATATTGCTGACAATGCTGTACTTTTACATACTGCACATTCACATCAGTGCCTGGCCAAGAAGCCTACAATCTAAGGTCCCCGTGTCACATACTATCACCGGACTCGTCCCCCCTTCCCCAAGTGACTCCGTCGGCTAACGAAGGGAAGGGGGGAGGAGTCCGGTGACGTAGATGTCCGTGACGTCACCGGACTCCTCCCCCCTTCCCTTCGTTAGCCAACGGAGCCACTTGGGCCGGTGATCTGTCGAGAACTTATCGAGTTCTGCGACCGCCTGACTTCCGGTTTCGTTACAACTAAGAGGTTTGCCCAAGAAACTTGTTCTGCACGAGCGCCAGCCAAGGCATTGGCCTATACACATACAGCACAGCAATGAAGTAATAAAATGAACTAGAATCACACTAATCCAGCACGTTATTATTCGAGTTGCCCCACTCAAGCGGCGGCCATATTGAGTGGGGCACGTGAGATTAATAACGTGCTGGATTAGTGTGATCCTAGTTCATTTTATTACTTCATTGCTGTGCTGTATGTGTAGGCCAATGTAGTTGGATCTGTATGTGCGTTATAATTATTCAAAATTAATCGATTTAAACAAATTTCGATTAATTGAACACGAAAATTTTAATCAGTAACAGCCCTAGTTTAGATATATTTTAGGCTTGAATGGGACTGAAGAAGTTTTGGAGCTTTCCCAAGCCTCTTCTTCAGTTCTGTTTCCTGAAACTTATTAGGACTAAGAAGTGACCTGGAGAAGCAACAAAATATCTTTATCATTGCACAAGTCCAATTGAATGTGACCAACTACTACTGGCTTCTCCCAGGTACACATGCACACAGCTAAAGCTGAACTGCAGAAGATTGTAGTCCATCTCGGTAGCGAGATTGCATTCCATTGTCCAATGGAACCATCAGCTCAGACCTAGTAGAAACAAGTTGGACCCCAGCACACAGTCCAAAGAAGTCTACTCAGAGGTGGTCTTCTTGGAAGACCTGTAGCTAAAAAGTCATACCTCCAACTCTAAAAGGAGGCAAGCCGCTGGCCTATGCATGAAAACACAAGAACTGGTGTGCAGAAAAATGGCAGCAGGTGCTCTGGACTGAGGAGTCCACATTTAAAATATTTGACTATAACAGGAGGCAGTTTGCTCTGACAAACCTAGATATTGGTACGAGTGTTTGCAGGCAATAGTGAAGCATGGTGGAGGTTCCATGGTAGAGTCGGTCTCCTCAATGTTATAAAAGCACACCCAGATATTTTCTCCATTGTGCAATACCATCAGAGAGGCATCTGATAGACATGTTCAGCTGCAAAAATTCGCTTAGTTTCGGATTTCGTTTATTTCGGATTTCCGAAATCGGGTCCTGTTTGTGTTTCGTTTTGGGTTTCAGATCGAATTTGTAATTCGGATCGGATTCGTAATTCGGACGAATTTCTTAAATTTGGGGTTTTTGCGCGAACGGACGAATGTTCGTACGCACGTACGTAGCAGAATTGCTGTGCTCTAGTCTTCACTATTAAAGGTACATTAAAATATTTTTCTTAGTTTTTTTATCCGTTTAAACATTGACAGTGCATGCACAGATACATAAAGTAATGTTTTGTTTTTATCTTCACATGCTATGAAATCCTCTTTTTGTAGTCATTATCGTAAATTTCTAATTTCATTTCCATTAGGACGAAATTTGTACTGAATCCGAAATTCCGAATCCGAAATTTCGGTTCCGGAATTTCGGATTCGGATGAATTCGGACATGGTACATTTCGGAAATTCGGATGCTTCGAATCCACGAATTTCCAAAATTTCGTCCAAATTTCGATTCGGAACGAAACGAATTGCACATGTCTAGCATCTGATTGTTCCAAAATTCATTCTGAAGCAGGGCAATGACCCTAAGGCCCCATTCACACTGAGCGACATGAAAATCGCACGATGTTGAGCGATATTGCGCGACGAGCGATATTGAGCGACTTGTCGCGCAACTTTTTCCTTTGGGCTGTATGCAATCAGGAGCAATATCGCTCGAAATCGCTCGAAAAAAGGGTCATGTAGGAGCGACAAGCTACAAGCGATGAGCTACAAGCGATATTGAGCGACGAGATGTGAACAGCTCCATTGAAATGGATTGGAGAAGCTACATAGAGCGATATCGCGTGGAAATATGAGCGATATCGCTGCAAAAATCGCTCGATAAATCGCTCAGTGTAAATGGGGCCTAAACATAAACAAAGTCATCAAGAAAAAAAGAACAATGAATCTAGGGTTGGGCTCGATGTTCGAGCTGAACGTGAGTTCGACTGGAACATCGGCAGTTCATGTGTTCGGCGAACACACGAACTGTCAGGTAGACATGTGCGATTCGTTTAGGAACAATTCATTTTTCTGACGAATTTTCGTTATTCGGAGATCCGGATGTACCCGAATTTCCAAATGACGAATGAAAACGAATCCGAATTTCCACAAATGAAATTTCGTACGAAATTCGTTAGCGGTAGTCTGTACGTATTTTCGATTGTGGACGAATTTTCGTTGCAGCAAAGTGACATTAAAAAATGAAACGAACGAAAGGAACACGAAATGGAAACAACAATTCGCACAGACTACCGCTAACCAATTTTCATCCGAATCCTGAAACAAATTGACTTTCGGACCCAAATCCCTAAAAACGAAATAACACAAAAAAAAAATCGTCTGTTTTTTTAAAAATTGTTATTTCTATTTATTTTTTATTTCGTCGAGTCGTCGTGGACAACACTGGACGTTGTGATTGACCCTGGATTACGTCGGTGGATCAATTTTTTGGCGTTTTTTTTTTGAACAATAAGGAATTGTCAAAATCCTTTGCTGTGTTTTTTTTTTTCAATTAAAGGATTTTTTCCAAAAGTCAATTTTCTAACCCTTTAGTGGATGGGTAGGGGTACCCCTTACTCATTCACAAGGGGGGGCCGCATCTGGGTGCCCCTTTATTATTGGGGTACCCTGATGTGAGTAAGCCCCCCCCTGCCTGCAGACCCCCAAACCGACACCCCAGGGCTTGTGGGGAAGAGGCCCTTGTCCCCATCGGCACGGGGACAAGGTGCTTTTCCAGGGCGACCCTGGAAAAGCATCCTCCCTGTGCCAAGGGCATGTGGCCTGGTGTGGGAGGGAGGGGGGGTGCTTGCTTGCCCCCCCCCCCCTTTCTGGCCCTGCCAGGCCTATGGTCGGATCAAGGGTCTGGTATGGAATTTTAGGGGGGGCCCCCCGTTCCCCCCCCCCCCATTTTTGGGGGTGGGGATCCTCCCTAAAATTCCTTCCAGACCTTAAGGGCCTGGTATGATGTTAAGGGGGAATCCCACAAACTTTTTTTTTGTTTTGATATGGGGTCCCTCCTAAATATTCCTACCAGACCTTAAGGGTCTGGTATGACTTTTGGGGGGAACCCCATGCTTTTTTTTAAAATGGGGTCCCTCCTAACATTCCTACCAGACCTAAAGGGTCTTCTGTTCCCCAGGGCAGTACCCGGATCACCATACACTTTTTATGGACAATACATTGCATATAAGCCCTCTTAAAGGGGACAATTGTTTTTGAAAGTTCTACCCCCATAGACTTGCATTGAGTTCGAACTCGAACTTTTTGGATGTTCGAATTCGAACCGAACTCGGACCTGTCCGGCTCATCACTAAATTAATCCTGAAAGAGATGGCATGGCCCACATAGAGCCCTGATCTCACCGTCATTGAGTCTATCTGTTAATAAATGAGACAGAAGCACCTAACACAACCTAAATCCACAGAACTGTGGTAGGTCCTCCTGGATGTCTGAAACAACCTACCTGCCGAGTTCCTTAAACAAATGTGTTCAAGTGTAATTAGGATAATTGATTAATTAATTAGGATAATTGATGCTGCTATAAAGGCAAAGTGTGGACACACCAGATATTGATTTAATTGAGTTTGGGTTTTTTCTGATTATGTATTTTGCAGATTGTCAATTGATAAATAAAAACTATTTATGTTATTATTGTTATAAGCAGCCTCACTTTATAGCATTTTTTGCTTAAAACATTTGCACAGTACTGTCTATATAATCTAGCACTCTGATATAGTGCAGGTATATGGCAGACGTACTGTACATACCCACTACTATACAGGTAAAAGCATGCTACAAGGGACACAAGAACAGCTAGTGGAATATTGGATCCATTGGTCTGTGTAAAGGTGTCCATACACTGCACGATTCTCGTACGAGAATCGCGGGAAATCCCGCGTTCGTACGATAATCGTGCAGTGTATGGAAGGCGTGCAACCGTTTCCAATGTACGGTCGCACAACTTTTGTATTTCGAGCATGTTGGAAAACCAGCCGAGAATCGTACGATTTTCGGTTGGTTTTTAGCATGATCCAGAGATAACTGCCGGACGGGCCGGTGTGCGCACGCTCAGGGGGGCGGGCTTGTGATGATCGCAAGTACGATCTGCCTGTCCAAGATGGGCAGATCGTACGTTTTTTTAAGTACTTTACAACCCTTGCAAGACAAAAGTCTTGCGAGGGTTGTAAAGTGTATGGCCACCTTAAGCACTCATTCACACGGGTAACGGCTGGCCCGTACAGATCTGTGCTGCGCGCACGGCTGTATCGGGCAGCTCCCGGGAAGGACAGGAGCTGCATGATTTGTACGCAGCAGCCTGTCCCTCTCTATGGGAGTAAACGGCCGTACGTCGCCCTACGCTCACCCGACCTGCACGTCCGTGAGGGTGCGGGCTTCCGTACTCGTATGCTGACAGGATGGATCCGTAGTACGGATCTGTATGGGCCGGCCGTTACCCGTGTGAATAAGTGCTAAGGCATAATACTGACTCAATGGATGTTGGTAAATCATTACTTTTTATCTGTACCGATGTACGAAAATTATTAAATTTGAGCCCGATGCATCTTGTCATCTTGAAATATGCCCATCAGGAAAGAAAAAAATCCATGGATGGAAAAACCTGGTCATTCATTATATTCAGGTAGGCAGGTGACCGCATGTTTTGGGTGACATACTGTAACATTGGTGAACCTAAACTAACTATCCAATGGAAGGCTCTGATCTATTTGCTTAGCTACATGCAGGTAGTGAAGTTGTTTTTTTTGTGGACAGGCTGTATACATACATATATACACTGAGTGGCCAGTTTATTATGACCACCTGACGTTTGCAGGCAAATTAGCTATAATTAGCCATAATTTCGCACTGAAGTTGCTAGAGGGCCAGACCATCATACTGTAAATAGGGAAGCAGGTTGTTTACCACGACAGTAGAAGTGATTTTTTTCTGAAGATACGGGTAAACGCGATTTAACAGTCTTTGAACGTGGGATGATTGTTGGCGCTCGGAGCCATGGAGCGAGTATCAGCAAAACAGCAGAATTCGTTAAATGTTCAAGAGCAGCTGTTGTTAAAGTGTTTAAAGACTGGACTGTCAGCAGAAAATCTGGGTCTGAACGTGCGAATTGTGGCCGTCAGCGACTAGTCAATGTTAGGGCAGAACGGAGAGTGGCAAGACTGGTACAAGAATAATATAGTTTTTTTATGCAGGACATCCTTCACATTTTTATAAAGCATGCAATATGCTTTTACCTTGATCAAACATGTCACACATACAGTATACTTCTTAATGAGGAGCTCTTCAAATCAGAGTATGCCAACTGATATATCTTCTAAAATCACTACTAGCAATATGCTGATAGTGTAACATGATTCCACATTGTCACACAAACATATCGTGCTTACGCTATCTAATGTCCCCGATCCCTAACTGATAAAATGAAGTGTTGGCAATGCATTTTAGCTTACGATAGAAATAAACAATCATGTAGGTCATGTACTACATGCGCTGACACCAGATAAATAAAAACACATGTTCTCTACTACACTAATTCAATTATATAGTCTGGCTCACATTTTGAAATGAGAATAATATAGTAATTTATTTTTATTTTTTGTATTATTTTATTATATTTGTTTATGTACAACAGTGTGTTTTCATACATGAAATAATACATAATTCTGGGAGCACCCCTGTCTGTCTCAGAAAGCTACAATCTAATGCTCCTGCATTAGTCAACCTCCGGGCTGAAGTTTAAAAATCTAACAGATTCTTCCATCCACAGTAGATTGAAGGACATCGGGCAGAAGGATGCTGACAGGTTCACCAACTTCGCTCAGAGTATGGCCAGTTTAAAAGTTTAAACTTTTTCTTGTTCAGCCTGTGGGCTGAACGAGAGAAAGTCAGTCAGTTCCCCTATTCCACCCTATACAACGTGGATGGAGGAATCTCCACTGTTGGCTATTGTATTCTGCAGCTACCAAACAGTGATTGCACTCATTTTTCACCCGCCTCAGTTTTAAATTGTCTTTTGTCAAGCCAGGTAGTGCTTGAAGAGCCACAAACAGCTCAAATTTCTGCCAATTCCACAGGAATATGGAAAAAGTTGAACCATTTATGGCCAGCTTTGGTCATCTGTACATACTACAGGGCCAGTTGGCCAGCCGGTATGTATTTGGACTGTGGAAGCAAACCCAACTAAACTGAAAAGGCTCCAGGTAAATAATGTGCTTGTTAAGAAATAAACACGGGACCCTAAGAGCCTATTCACACCATTACACACGTGTTAACATGTGTTACATCAACAAGTGTTTCACTAGTGTTGTATGTTGCATTATTTAAAGAATTATGTCAACCTAAATGATAAAAAGCATGCCAGCCAATGTGCCCAGAATGCAACACGCAGGACATTTTTTGCAGACCAGCACATTGGTATGAACATGTCTCATTGGAAACAATGGCATTTCCCTTGATCCTGCAGTTTAGCTGCACTGGAAAATAATCAAAATGTATGATAATGCAAAATGTAGGACCAAGCCTTGTGTGAATGAGCCCTAAAGCTGCAAGGCAAGATATCTGGCCCCTTAGCCTCCTTGTCCCATAACTGCATACATAAATACTAGGGATGCACCGAAACATCAGCCGCCTAAATATTTTGGCCAGAAATGGTACTATATGCAAAATGCTGGTAGTACCATAACGGCAGAAAATTCAGTACATCCTGACAGTTTCTTTCCTCCCCAGTGGGCGCCGGTCTGTGTCCCCTTTGACGCCTGCTGCTCCTTCCTCCTGTGTCAGCAGAATCAGCGGGGATTCTAGGGGACACAGAGGATCCAGCTGCTGGCTCTCAGCGGGGAGAGAAGCTTTCAGGTGGCCAAGCGTGGCGGTGCTGAAGGAGGCAGCTCTCAGGATGCAGAGCGGTGTGGTGCAGAAGGAGAGCAATGTCAGCTGTCACAGTCGACCGAGCTCTCCTCCCGCACCGTCCCCCTCAATGTCCTGTGACAGGAGGAGGAGTCAGGATGGAGAGCGATTAAAAGCACTCTGCAATCAGAAATCGTCACTGAGTGTTTGTAGACTGAGTCAGCTTACAGTTATAACTGAGGACACAGTCAGCTTACTGTGTCCCCAGTTATGAATGAGCAGGAAGTGCTCTACATCACTTCCTGTTCATTAATAATTGTGGACATAGTAGCTGATACTATCTCCTCACTTTATGAATGGACAGGAGCACTCAGTATAGAGTCTTCCTGTGCATTCGTAACAGTGGCTTTCATTAAAAGGGAAATATCAGGCATCTGTTTAGACCCCTGATATTTACCCAAATCCCCTAACAGTAAAGTAACAAAAAAAGTAATTAAAAAATATAAAAAAAATATATATATATATATAATTTGAAAAATTTAAAAAGGTTGGAAAAAAAGGTCATTTTCGGTTACGGTTTCAGTTTCAGACCTGACAATATTTTTATTTTCAGTTTCAGTCTAAAAATGTAATTTAATTTAGGTGCATCCCTAATAAATACCCATGGTTCCATGTATTCATGTTATATTGTGTGCTATTGTTCAGTGGTACACCTGGATCTTCAACCAACCTGATACCAGGGACAGAGGGCATTTTAATGTTTTAGGGTAAAAATAAAACTGTTTTGACTCCTTATCATCCTTCTAGTTCACTGTCAAGACCGACATGTTTTCATAATTATTCTTACCTTTTCTGAACAGTTGAAAATGTAGGTTTTCTGTAATGCAGCTTATTGGATGTCTAGTGGTAGTTAAAATGACTTTATGAAAGGGTTAAACATCCCTGTCAGGTTATTTTTTTTTGTCCTGCTGTGGAGATTTCCCTTCACTTCCTGACCTTGAGACACAACAAAAAAGGAGAGAAAATCTCATTCCCCTCTTAGCCCCTATTCACACCTGAGCGATTTGTGGCACTACAGTCAACATAAAGATACCCATGATATTCAGTGGTGCCCTTCACATCGGAGCATTGTGCTGCTTCTTGTCGCACAAAAATAAAATCACATCCGTTTTTTATCCGGGCAGAATCGCTACACAAGCAGCTTAGCGTGTTTTCGCACACATTTGTCCGCCTAACAGCCCGTTTGCTCCTCCTAGCCACCTCAGGTCTGTGAAAAAAATGGAGGATTTAGGAGTGGCCATGCTGGACTGCTGGATGTGGAGACTTTCATCTACCTGGTGAGGGCCCACAAGAACCCCAGTGATGCCCATTACAATAACCAAGGCAAGCAGCAGAGGGCCTTTGGAAGAGGTTGGACGTGAAGTTTTTATGGACTGGGAAGCCACCAGAGCACCACACAGAAAAACCAGGAAGCAGATACAAGGAAGACAACGGCATATAAGGTCACATATTATACTGCTTTCCATTGGCCAAAACAAAAATATGAAAAAGAAGCTTCAAAATTGCCTGAAAACACTCTTGCTCACATGTGAATGGGGGCCAAGACAGTTATCCCAGTTTAAAGATTTCCCCTTTTTTCAAGTTCTGGTGACAACTCTAAAATGCTGAATTTCCCTAACCTTTACCAACTCTATCCAAAGCAAAAAAAACTAAATTGCCGTTACATACACTTTAACTGTCTCTTCGCCCATGCCTCAGTGCATGCCACCTCTCGCCATACTTCATGTGACCAAGTTAAATAAAGACCTGAGGCTTACTCACAATTTCAGGGTGCATCCCATACTTATTCTCATGAGCATCTATTTATATGAGCACCCAATGGAGGGCATAATATAAGGGCCCTGGATTTTTTGGCTGTGGAGCCCAAACTACATTGTTGTGAAAACAACTGAGGCCTGTTTAGGTAACACAAATTCTGTTTTAGGCCCAAACTAAAAATTTCCCAGCACACTTACCAGATAGCCTGCAAAAAATAACTTACACTGTCTCACAACTTGTGTTAAAAATAGAGGTTTTAGTTGTACAACTTTTGGAAAATACTTGTCACGGCTCCTCTTTGCAGTGTTGTCCTAGCTGTAATCTATGAGAGCCTCCATCTTGGAGCATATGTAGCAATGGACAAATTGAGCGCAGGCACACCTGGAGGCAGCCCATCCCTCCTTAAAGGCACAGGGACACACCAGAAGCCCAGCACATCACATTGACAGCTAAAGCCCTCCGAATCTCCCCTCACCAAATCCAGCCAATCAAATATGGTAACTGCACAAATACATTTGTAAGTAGCTTTCAAAGTCAGGTGCACAAGGAAGGGCTTTCCACACCACAAACACAATATTTTCCCAGCACACTTATCAGCGAGAGTGCAAAAAAACTTACACTACACAGACCACACTACACAGAGGGGCCACGACGAGGCAGTGCGGCTTCCACATATTTTGCAAAACTTGTGCAACTAAAACCTCGCAAGTTGTGAAACAATGTAAGATTTTTTGCAGGCTGGCTGGTAAGTGTGCTGTGAAATGATTGTGTTTGTGGTGTGGAATGCCCTTCTATGCGCACCTTACTTTGAAAGCTAGTTAGAAATTGATTTGTGTGGTTCTCATATTTGTTTTTCTGTTTTAGACATTTTTTTTTTTTCCAAACTAGGTGTACCAAAAGCAGCACTTATTTAGTAAAGATTAGAAGAGTTTATCTGGATGCCCTTTCTTCATCATGTATGCATATGAAAGGAATCTTATCTCATTTACTTGTCTTCACACAGTTGTTGTACCTATTGTTGGTATCTCGATTTGTACCTCCCATGTCCCCTATTGTCTGTAATTACAAAACTCAATACAATGGTTTAAACAAGATTACAGGGGTGTGGATATTTAAAAAAAAAAAGCTGCTTGTCCAAGGACTAACGTGGGGGACCAATCTACCCCTTGTCCCTCATGCCAATCTACTTGCTATGATACAAAAAAATACTTTAACAAAAAACATATTTCACTGTGCTAAGAAGCGCTTCTCATTGGTCCGCGTGGTCACGCGGGGAGAGGGGGCCAGATTTGAGCGGGTAATTCAATTTTCCCAAATTACTTGTGAAAGTGAACTTACCCTTTAATGTACGTGTTAGAGAGTGCTGCTGCCCGGCTACCACAATATGGCACACAGTGGAATGGGGGCACAACACAATGCCCTATGTGTGCTTTTATTTGCAGGCAGATGGCGGGGGGCAGCAGGGTTGGATTTATTTTTTTTTGTTAATTTTTTTTTTTTTTTTTTTACTTTTATCACTTTTGTAATTAATTTGTTTTACTTTTGATCTGTTTTATTTTGATTTATTTAATTTTTTTAAACTCTTTTATCACTTTTTTATTTTTTCAATTGTTATTTATTGTATTCTTTTTTTATACTTTTTTTCACTTAACTTTATTGCTATCACGCAGGGGATGAAAAGCCCCTATGCGATAGCATTTGAAGGTGACAGTATCTCTTTATGGAGCCCGGCTTGTGACAGCTGAGACAGGAAGCTCTGTGAGTATAGCGCTCCTGTCTCACTGATCACATAGAGCAGATCGGAGAAAGGACGTTCTGGACAAGCAGGCTGCTACAAGTGATCTGGGCAGCTGTATAGCCGCCCAGATCACTTGTACAAAATGACCAGCGGCGGCTCCCTTGCTCTACTATTAGCTATGCTTGTCCTCAGCAGGGCTAAATGTAGAAAAAAAAAAACACCTGCCACGTTCCCAGAACTGCATGTCCCGGACATTGGGTGATAGGAATCGGGCACCCCTGTATCTGGGTTGGAAAGGGTTGGCTCCATAAGATGCATAGGAGAGGGTGGTTAAACTTCATCTGGCCACACATGGCTAGGGCTTCAGTAGAAAATATGGTTCTTTTCCACATCATCTAATATGACCCTCTATTGGTCATATATATTCCAATACGGTTCTTTTCCACATCATCTAATATGACCCTCTGGGACCTAAAACAGCAATGTCTTTCTGAAGAGGGAGCCGCAATTTTTTTCTCCAGGAAATTGCAGCTTTTAGTACACCGACTTTGAAAATAAATGATCAGCTCCCGTGCCTAAAACCACTTTTAGCTTTTTATTTTTGTCAGACTAAACAATTTTATTTTACAAAAAAAGGAATGCTTTTTCTTTAAAGGTGAAATCCAGGATTTAAAAAAAATTAACCCTTGCAGTGGGGCTACCCCCTGCACTGCAAGGGTTAAGTGCTCATTTTAGTTTATGGGTGAAAATAAAGAAGAAATACTCACCCTATCCTCGGTCCTGCAGCAGTGACGGCTCACCTCTCTCTCCCCTCCGCTCTGGCTGTGCTATGTCCTTCGGCGTCCTTTCTCAACCAGGATGCCTTCTGCCTTCCTCAGGGGTGCCTTGAAATGTTTACACAGTGTCATGCCTTTTAAGTCTTCTGATATGAAAGAGGGGACTCTGGTGTGAAAGGGGGGCTTCAGATGTTAAAGGGGGCTTCTGATGTGAAGGGGGGCTTGTGATATGAAGGGGAGACTCTGATGTGA
>NW_017306287.1:3313067-3330493 GCF_000935625.1 Nanorana parkeri
CTCCTGATGTGAAAGGGGGGGGGGGTTCTGATGTGAAGGGGGGGCTTCTGATGTGAAAGGGGGCTTGTGATTTGAAGGGAGGACTTTGATGTGAAAGGGGGACTTCTGATGTGAAGGGGGCTTCTGATGAGAAGCGGGGGATTCTGATGTGAAGGGGGCTTGATTTCAAGGGAAGACTCTGATGCGAAAGGGTGGTTCCTGATGTGAAGAGGAGGGCTTCTGATGTGAATGAAGGGGGCTC
Organism: Nanorana parkeri; assembly: GCF_000935625.1. Taxonomy (NCBI): domain Eukaryota; kingdom Metazoa; phylum Chordata; class Amphibia; order Anura; family Dicroglossidae; genus Nanorana; species Nanorana parkeri. The sequence goes on from NW_017306287.1 coordinate 3,313,309, forward strand.
ATAATGTAAAGGGAGGCTCCTAATGTCAAGGGGGACTCTGATGTGAAAGGGGGGATTATGATGTGAAAGCTCTGATATGAAGGAGAACTCCTGATGTGAAGGAGAAACCCCATTTTTGTGTGTTTTTGCATAGGATCCCCTCTTTAAAATCTATACCATGGCCCCTGTCTGGGATAAAGATCTGGTATAAGTTTTGGAGGGGCCAGGCATCATTTCTAACATTTCAGCTTTTACATTTAAAGGAGAACTATAAGGTGAGTGCTTTTCACTCACCTCATAGTTCTAGCCGACCTGTGACAATGAGACTGTCACAGGTCGGCTCAGTAGATCGGGAGGTAAGCGAACACATACCAGCGTTCGCTCACCTCTCGATCGGGCTGGATTCCCCCCTCCCCGCTCTGCCAGCGCTGACTGGCGGATCGGACGGGGGACGGGGTAGGTACAGCTGGCTCTGCCTCTGCTCTGCCTCGCGATCTACCAGTCGATCACGTAGCGATCACTGGTAGATCGCACTGTCCTCTCCTCCCGCCGTTTCTCTGGATCCCCACTGCTCTCCCCAGCTGGTATCCGAGAAGAAGTGAAGGAACCGGCGGCGGGGGAGGGCGGAGGACGGAGCCGCTGTCACGGAACTAATGAAGAGCGGTGAGGAGAGAGAGAGAGAGAGACACTCGGCCAGGATCTGACAGCCGGCGCCTCTATCTCCCCTCACTGCTAGCTCGCGGAACACAGGCACTAATGCAGGCGATCGCACTGTGGGCGAGGGGCCTGCCTGCGGAGCCTGGCTGCGGTGCCATTGAGTTCAACTGCGTATGAAAATGAATTGTCAGCAGATAGGACCTCCAAAAAGTACTGTGTGGACCTTGATGGTCAGCTCGTTACTGATTTCACTACAGGGACATACTGGTCCACCCACAATATATTGGTAAGCAATCCACCATGTGTGACATGAGAGCCAAGGAGGTTTTGAAAGAACAGATATGACGATTCAGTTGTGCAGTTGTTCCAGAACTATGCAGCTCTCTACTGTGTACCTTGCTACCTAATAAGATTCCTTTATTATCCCTGTGTTTTCTTGACATCCCCTGTATGTACTGAGCAGTCATCTTTCCCTGGGGTCCAAAGACATTCCTAGGCCTAAGGAAATATTGTCCAACTATACTGTATAATTTAAAGTGGATCTAAACCCAAAGCAAAAATGTAATATATTGCTGCTTCCTAATCATCAAATGTGTTAGTTTTATTTTTTTAGACCTTTTCCCCTTTATTTTCACCTGGTGATCTGGCCAGCAAGTCTGTTTTTTTTCAATGTGTCTTTAACAGGCCAAGCTGGCTGGGATGCTGGCTGTGAGGCTTGGCAGGTGAGTTCGAATGAGGACCGAGGGGGTGGGGGGTGAACACTGCGTCCTGTTATTTCATTTAATTAGAAAAGCGAATTTAAACAGGGAGCATTATACTGTAATAGTAAATTATATCACCAGCACACACCACTTGTTGAAGATTTTACTTTGGTGTGCTGGTGATATAATCTGACGCACTAGACTCATGGAGAGGGAGAGAAATAGATTATAATAGGTGACATTACAGTATCAGTCATGCCTGATGAAGGGATCCTGATCGGGCCAGAAACTTTGCTTTATGACAAGATTGATTGATTGATGTACACAAATCTTGTCATAAAGCAAAGTTTCTGGGCCGATCAGGATCCCTTCATCAGGCATGACTGATACTGTAATGTCACCTATTATAATCTATTTCTCTCCCTCTCCATGAGTCTAGTGCGTTACTAGGCCCAGAGTCCAGTGCGTTACTAAGCCCAGAGTCCAGTGCATTACTAAGCCCACATACACCTATATACATGCTATACATAGCATAAAGGTAAAAAGCTAAATATGCAGTGTTATCTTCATCTTAGATGTCAAAAGGGTTTTGTGACTCCCGGTGTTTTCTTTTCTGTGGGAAACGGGTCCAAATGGCTCTTTGAGTGTTTAAGGTTGCTGACCCCTGTTCTAGAGGGTGACTACTTTTGTTCCCCATGGTCCCGTGTGTGTTGTAAAGTAGTAACAGCTCCAAGCTCAGTCCCGTGATGACTAGCATCCCTAGGGATGATGGCATCCCTAACATAAAGCATAAAAAATCTGACAGGGTTTCTACTCTTTCCCTACTCTATCCAAACCTGAAAGGGAAGGTTTGGGATTTACATACACTTTAAGGTGACTTGGTTACCCATGTGGATATAAATGCTGCAGTAAGTCACTGACCTGGAGCAAGAATGTGCATATCATGTACTAGGGCAAATCGTATGCAGAGTTTTGGCCAATGAGTCAGGGAGGTTGATTTATTACAGGATTTGGACATTTTGCAAAGTGTATTTTTACTTAGCTTGGTGAATGTGCTGAAAATTCACTTTGCAATACTAAGTCATGAGCAAGGAATATAAAAACTAGATTTTTGCTCGCACATGATTTAATGATTAAAGTGCAACTGAAGTCAAAACGTTTTTTTCTTAATCTTGGATAGAGTAGAGAGGGATTAGAACACATGTCAGGTTTTTAATTGCTGTCTGTGTCCCCATTAGGGAGATTCACCCTCTCTATTTGTCCTGGAGACCGTTATCACTGAAAGTGAAGGAAAATGCTACATTGTGGGCTGTCCTATGGAGACACTAGTTCTAGTGACCCTGCTGACCACCAGGGATGTTCCTCCCTTGGTAGGATTTCCTCTCACTTCCTGTTGTGGTTATCAGACAGGAAGTTAAAGGAACTGTCCCTAATAGGATACATATGGGAAATAAAGCAGACAATCATGATAAACCTCCCTTATGCTGTGCATATTTGCACATTAGGGCAAAAATAGAATATTTACAATGTGGTTTATTTCCACTTTAAGGCCATTTTCTCTGGTATAAAATACTACAAAAGTACTATCATTTATTTCTAGAATTGGATGTGTGTAGTCCACAGTGGACATATTGTGGATCCTTAAAGAATAATTCAACTCATTTTGACCCGCTGTTTCATTTGAGTTTCACGTGGCTGCTATAGACCATTTTTACATCTGTTCTGAGGAATGGTGCCAATATCCATCATTACAATACTACAGCTGGAAGCCGGGTTGTGAACACCATGGAAAAGAGACAACCAGCAATCATCTCTCAAAACAATATCAACCTTTCACTGGAGAGAAAAAGAAAAATTAACTGAATAAAATAAATTCAAAAGCAAAATGTAACTTTGCACACTGAACAATGACTAACATAATACAACACTATATTAGGGCCCATTTACACTACAACTTGTACATTAGCGTGCACATAATGGACGTGCACTGGTGTGAATTGGAACTTGTACTACAATGTGGTTTTAATACATATTGCATTGTTTTATTTCTTTTATATTATTAATATTGTGATTATTATTACTATAAGCCTGTGATGCATTACAGACCATTAGAGAGCACTTCTCAACCTTTTTTTCAGCCACTGCACTCTTTAAAAGTATGCAAAATCTCAAAGCACCCCAATCTAAAATGTAAAAAAAAAGTTGTCGTTCTTCCAAAATCCATACCAGATCCTTTTTCCAGATAGGGGTCTGGTATAGATTTTAAGGGGAGACTACATGTAAAGACACACAAAAAGTGGAGTTTCCCCCTTCAAGTTAGGAGCCCCCTTCACATCAGAGCTCCCCCCTCACCTTTCATACCAGAATGACCCTTTACATCAGGAGACCCCCTTTCACATTAAGAGCCCCCTCCTTTCATATCAGAGTCACCACCGTCTCACACTTGGAGTCCTTCTTCATATCAGAGGCCTCCCTTCACATCAGAGTCGACCCTCTAACACTAGGAGTTCTTCATATCAGAGGCTTTCCCTTCACATCAGAGGCCACCCTCAAACACTAGGGGTTCCTAATATCAGAGTCCCCCCCCCTTCACCTCAGAGTCCACCCCTTCACCTCAGAGTCTCCCTTTACATCAAGTGCCACCTCCTTACACATTAGAGCCCCCACTTCTCACACTGGGAGTCCTTCTTCAGATCAGAGTCCCCCTTTACATCAGGAGCCCTCATTACATCAAGAGTCACTTCCTTACACATCAGAGATCCCCTCTTTCACATCAGGAGCCCCTCTTCATATAAGGATACCTCTTCACATGAGAGGCATGACACTGTGTGAAAATGTCTAGGCACCCCTAAGGAAGCCAGAAGACACTTCAGGGTGCCATGGCACCCTTGTTGAGCAAGACTGCATTAGAGAGCACTTTGCAATCATGCAACATGTCCAATAATGCAACATGTCCAACACATTGGTGTGGACCAAAACCATAAGGCATAACGCTATTTGCTTTTTCTGCACGTTGGGATTGCGTTGGCCAACACAGCCTTTTGCTAATGGTTTGCATGGGTCCTTAGTCAATTTATAAAGATTATCACAAAGCTTTCTACATGGTAAAATATGACGATTAAGCATTAGGTGATGCATCAGGGGTGAAAGAACTATTGTAAGTGACACTAAACTCAGAAGTTAAATCTTTAAAATGCATTCAAAAACCTTAACTATCAACAAAAATGTATCTTATTTGTGTATCACTCAGCAGTAGATCCTCAAATCATCTCTGAATTAGTGCTGACACTGTCCTTCCTTCTGGAGGGGGCTACTTTTGTTCCCCATGGTCCCTGTGTGTGTTGTAAAGTATCCACAGCTCCAAGCTCACTCCTGTGATGGACTACAAGTTCATATTTAGTTTATTCATTTGTCCTGAAGATTGCAATTTGTACTAAATTTTGGCCTAAGCATTGTTACCTTTACTGGTAACAGAGGACATGTATAGCATTATTATTGGCATTTGAGATACAATGTAAAGCAAATTAGCTTGACATAAATAATATTTAAAAAAACATGTTTCTATCTATTCTTTGCTGTGCTCTGTTATGTCTTATGTCTATGCTGTGTTATAATTTATATACAAGGGGCAGCCACATTTTCTCATTACATAAGCAGGTTTTGCTTCCTACATTGCAGTGCTACCCTATGGTTGTGCTTTACTGGACCCTTCTTACAGTGCAAGTCTATGATTCAGCCTATTCATTGAAAACAATGTACACCTTGTGTGACTGATCGTTTACCTCTACAAGAGAATCTGCCCATTCAGCAAGCCTCAAACCTGTTACTTTGTTCTACATGGACTTCTAAAGGGTTATTCACAAAAGGGTGAAGAGTTTGGAGAAGGCAGGAGAAGTGAACAATCTAGGACAACATAGCTGAACTGGAAAGTGAGCTGAATTGGAGGCTCTTTCCAGTTCAGCCATGTTGTCCTAGATTGTTCACTTCTGCCTTCTCCAAACTCTTCACCCTTTTGTGAATAATCGTGTTAGACAGAATACTTGCACCAAGCCACTGAGAGCTCCCCCTCGTGGTTAATCTACAAATCTCGTTAATTTTATACAAAAGCAAAGACACGTAAAAGTCAGCTTGTGAAATTGGGAAAAAGTCAGCTCTGCAATAATGAATCAAAATAGGTAATTTATCCAAACATGAGCAGACAATATCTGGAACAGAATCTCTCTTTCATTTTCAAATCTAAACTGAAGAAAGAAGCTGATTGGTTGCCATGGGCAACTTCTCCAGATTTTATCTGCTCCAGTTTTGATAAATTCCCCCCAGTATATTTCCCTTGGACTGTCCAACAAAGACATCAAGCTTCTTCTGTAGTCCTCAGTTTTTTCTCTGTTGCTGCGGTAACAGTATGCTATGCTCTGTACGTACTATTGCTCAACATCACTGCACAGTACATCTCTACCTTACTATAACATTTCTAGAAATTGCTTCTCTACACAGCTTTTACATTGTCTCACTTTCTTCAAGCATGGATTTAAGATTCTTTGATGCTTAGACTGGTGTCACATACACAGACTCCCTCTAGACCAGGGGTGCCCACAAGGTCGATCGCGATCTACCAGTCGATCGCTTAGCGATCACTGGTAGATCGCACTGTCCTCTCCTCCCGCCGCTTCTCTGGATCCCCGCTGCTCTCCCCAGCGGGTATCCGAGAAGAAGTGAAGGAACCGGCGGCGGGGGAGGGCGGAGGACGGAGCCGCTGTCACGGAACTAATGAAGAGCGGTGAGGAGAGAGAGAGAGAGAGACGCTCGGCCAGGATCTGACAGCCGGCGCCTCTATCTCCCCTCACTGCTCGTCCGTTCTGTAACAGCGGCTCCACCCCCCCGCCCCCCCCAGGCGATCGCACTGTGGGCGAGGGGCCTGCCTGCGGAGCCTGGCTGCGGTGCCATTGACTTCAATGCACCGCCACGCCCCCTCCCGCCCCTGAATGCAGGTGTTTTTTAGTTGGTAGATTTCAATGAGCTCGTCATTTGAAAAGTAGATCTCCAGACGAAAAATAGTGGGCGCCCCTGCTCTAGACTAAGGGGTCTATTCACTAAGCTGCCGTAGACTGTCTGCAAGTGCCAGCAGTCAGCAGCAGGCTGTCCACCGGCCGTTCGGCCAGCTTCGGCTTTCACCTCGGCTCAGTCGAGCCGAAGCATATGCCTTCGGCTCGACTGAGCTGCTCGGCCAACTTCGGGAGCTGTACGGGCTATAGTGAATAGCCCGTACAGCAGCCCTTCGGTTCTACTTAACTGAAGGGGTCCTGGACCCAAAGCTACGGCTAGATCCTTTGGCAGCTTAGTGAACAGACCCCTAAGTTTGGCACATAAAAAGAAATGATGAAGCCCATAGAAGGATAGGCTTCCATAGATGGATGTTTAAAGCTCAAAGCCTTATAAATATATAGTCAGCTAGATATGGTCTTCTGATTAGATGTTGTGCAGAAAGGGGGCCCGCATGTCCGCACCACCCCAGCTGTCTCCTGCACTGTGCAGGACTGAGCTGTCAAACTGACAGCTCAGACCTGCAAATTACACTGGGAGAGCACACCTCTCCCTGTGTAGTTAGCAAAGCTCTCCTGTCAGTGTGACAGTCACCTGCTTTGTAACAGGAGCTCTGTGCACATCTGATAGACAAAGCACAGCAAACAGCTGTCACACTGACAGTGCTGCTCCATTGGTTACACAGTAAGACCTGCACTCTACAAGCATAATCTGCAGCACTTGGACTGTCAGTGTGACAACATTTATGAATGAAAACTGCTGTTGTAGCCAGTGGATGTCAATTCTGGACCCTGGCCAGAATTGACTGGGCATGAACAAGAATGAGAAGTATAGAAAAGGGAGAAAGGACATGGATCGTCAATTGGACCAGAAGCACAAAAGTGACACCATGGTTCTGAGGCCCCTTGGGGCCACGGCCTGCAAAGTGTAAATCCAAAATGACTCTCTGTGGAGGAGAATGTGATTTCAGTCTCCGCCATGATTACAGCTGGGGACCTGGTCAATGGCCATACTCTCAGTTCATGATCTTGCGTCAGGCTTCTACAAAGTTCACCATGATTTGTTACTGGACTTGCCAGCTGTCAGGGATCGTCAGGGACAAGCACTAAGCCCAGCAAATGATCTACTATTGAGCTTCCAATCATGCTACACAGCACTCCATGGAAGAATCTGTAACAGATCCCAATGAACATAATGATGGGAATTTACTAAAACTGGAGCAGCTGTGCATGACAACCAATCAGCTTGTGGCTTTCATTTTTAAAGCTTAAGGCCTGGTTCACACCTAAGCATTTTTCCGCAAGGAGCTGATTGGTTGCCGTGCACAGCTGCTCCAGATTTTGTCACTCCAGTTTGGATAAATTCCCCTCAATGTGCGCAACCAAGCCCTCTCCAAAAGGAAAAAAAATGCCCTGGGACTCAAGGAGATAAACCCTTTCTCTGCCACCGACGTATAGCATACGGCAGAACACAACTGCTTGCAGCTGGCCACCTCAGAATGCCATACGTCGGTGGATTTCACTCTTCTGCTATAAGCTCATGGTCGCTTTAGAGGCCATAACCTTATAGGAAAAGGGTTCTCCTGACGCTCCCCTCTAAATCGAAACGCTATCAGCTTTTTCAATACAAGTTAAATGGCATTTGCTCAGTGCATTGGCTGGATGGGTGATCTATAAGTCATCCCCTTGGAGAAAGTTCATATCTAATTACAATTTATACACAGAAACAAGAGTCTACCAACATTAACACCCGGTGATAAAAATGTTTACATTACGTGAATCTCTTTTTATACATTGGTCAATAAAAAAAATAAATGATTATATAATTTCTTTTGAAAAAAAAAAATAATAGCAGCAATTTGGCTCCTGGGTGCATTGGCATATCCCCCTTCTATAGCCCCCCAGCTGGCACCGCCGCCGCCATCTGGCAGTTTCTCCTGCCCTCTCTGTTTCCTCCGATCCCGCTGCTCTCCCCCACCTGTATGGGCTGAGGTAGCGGGGATCAGAAGAGAAATAGACTGGGGGGGACGCTGTCACTTCAGGATGGCTAAATCCGCGTTAAAGATCGCAAAGATCTTTAACGCGGATTAAAGATAGCAAAAAAGACCTACAAAAAAAAAAAAAGGTGAAAAATGGCAAAAATAGTGTAGCCAGCTGAGGTTAAAAGCGTTCAAGAACGAATCACAGCCAGACTGGAAGATAGAGTCGCACGTTTTGAACAGACATGGCACCCATGGCTCCAATATTTCCTGTCGCAATAATTTGACAGCAGCCTACTGCCACCTTAACCCTTTGAATTCGATAATGGACGTCTCCCGCCAATACCCAGGAACGCACTGAACCTGGTAAGCCTTTCTTTCTTTCTTTCCCTCTTTCTACCTTCCCTATTCCCTCCCGCTCTTTCTCCTTTCCCTCTCCTTATTATTTTCTACTATTTGCCCTTCTTGGACCGCGACTTTTAATGTTTGTAGCAGATTATTATGTTCTCCCAGTGCACAAGTGGTGGTCTTGCATTGCAGCGACTCACTAAAGTACAGCCCCCTTCCCATAACACTGAATCTGTGAAGCCTTTCTTTCTTTCCCTCTTATACCTTACCTATTCCCTCCCGCGCTTTCTCCTTTCCCTCACCTTGTTATTTTTTACTATTTGCCTTTCTTGGGCACAACTTTTAATGTTTGTAGCATTTTATGATGTTCTCCCTCAGCACAAGTGGTGGTCTTGCATTGCAGCGACTCACTAAAGTACAGCTCCCTTCCCATAACCCCTCCGTATTCACATGGATCCTAACATGGACTTGATCTAATAGGTCAGCGAGACTACTCCACTAGCAATTTCTGCCACTGTGTCTGAAAATCGAGCTCTGTCTATTCTAGTGCTGTTGTGTAAGTCCACGATTTCCATGATGTATGCTGTAACCATGTGCTACCACTATCTACGTTAGTGTGTTATGCCAAAAATCAATAAAACATTTTTGATTGAAAAAAAAAAAAATTGTTCCAGAGGGCATGGCAGCGAACGTTTTACAGGAAAGAAGTCAGCGAGACTCCAGTTGTTAAAGTAAAACATAGGGATAGAAATCATAAAGTAAGGTGTATTTGTAAATATAGAACTGGATTATTTTTTAGAATGTTGTCAATTTGTAGGGTGTTTAGTGGTAAATGATGTTGATTTTAATATGTAAAGCCCTGCTGAAGTGACGGTAATAAATATGGAGAGAGATAAACATGGTCCACTGAATAGCTTCCATCTATGTACTCTTTGCTCCCAGTGTTGTATTATGGCAGTTGGACAGCTTTGCTGCCAGTGTTGTATTATGGCAGTTGGACAGCTTTGCTGCCAGTGTTGTATTATGGCAGTTGGACAGCTTTGCTGCCAGTGTTGTATTATGGCAGTTGGACAGCTTTGCTGCCAGTGTTGTATTATGGCAGTTGGACAGCGTGCCTAAAAATAACTGTGCAGTACAACAGGCAACAAAGTTTGACTGCACTGTCAGGCGCACCCAATCCCATCAGTTCCTCAGCTAGCCAGATAGATAGGTGATTGGTGACTGGTGCATGCTGCTTATTGTACACGCCTCCCTAGGACTTCACAGTGAAGCTGCAGCTACATAAAGCACAGCACAGCATCCCTGAATCATTTCGGCTTTAGTGCGAGGTCTTGTTTGGAGTAAGCGTAAAGCCTGCGTTCTTTGGATTGCGTTCAGCACAGTGAGGATATGATTCGCTTGGTGTTCTTCGTTCTCATTTTTCTTCTTCTACCCCTTGCATCAGGTATTCTATATGGAACTAATAGAAATAGAAACTAGGACTATGGTCACTTTAGCTATAAAACCGGTTTTGATATGATGGGTATTGGAGTAAATTCACAGAATACACTAAAAGAAATCTGTTGAATGTTAAAATCGAGGCAAAATACTTCAAATACATTTAAATATTAATTGCAATCAGAAAAAAAAGGCTAAAATGGCATAACATGTAAATATAGAATTGTTTGCCAGATCTGGGTGGGATTTGGGGGGAAAAGAGATGGGGCTTAGATGGGAGTTTTGGCCTATTCTGTTCCTTTATGTATGTGGAGGCTTTGGAAGTATTTCTTTAGTGCCATAAGAAATGTGAACTATGCACACAACTACATCCATAGCTTGCCATGTTCTGCAAACAAGATTCACAAAGCTTTATAACTAAGGAGAAGGATCTTTATATGACCCATGTGGCTGTAAATGTCAGTTCTCATTGGACTCAGCAGAAAATAACTAGTTTTTTAAATCCTCATACTGGTGTGTTAGCTCTGTGAGTTGAGACTTGATTAGTTGCGGTGCGTGCACACTTCTAAAGCAAATCACTTTGTTATAGAAGGATTTTATTTCATTTATTTATATGTATTTTATTTTAACGTATTTATATATTCTTTATTCGTATTTATTATACGTAAAGTTGCAATTTCATGGTTTGTTTTTTCTTTGCTTTGTCTTTCCAGCCACAACTGTGGAATATGAGAATTTCCAGTCCACCCCGGGAATCCATAGTACTGACGCAGATGATGATGTCCATAGTATTCCGGACATCCAAATCAATAATGCAGATGACTTGGGTAAGTGTACATTTACATGTATAGAGTTTTTTTTTCTGTAGGAGAATGGACCAGGTATACCTTTTAGGTAAACTAGATTTTTTTACAAATATTTTTCCCGGAAAGTGGACAAGCACTTGAAAGGAAACATATAGGGGCTGATTTATAAAGCGTATAGCATTATCTATGGGATATTCTTCTTTCAGGAGTCACTACTATGGCCTTCTCCCAGGCTAAAGTCACTGCAACCATAAAGCAGCAGGAAAAACTGACCAATGAGGATATACGAAGCCAGGAGGCCGGAGTTTTCTTCGACCCAAAAGAGAACAGAATTGAAGTCCTGGCTTTTACTATTGGTGGATCTATCGTGGGGCTGCTTATCGTTATGTGTTTGGCAGGCCGACACCTATACCTCAAGTAAGATCATTTACCACTGTACCATCTCTTCTTGATCTTCTTGCAGTTTTCTGACATTCAGTTTAATGGAAAAAAATAAACATAAGCTCATTTAAAATCTTAATTGTTTTTATCTTTACAGACTTCAGAGGAGACGTAAGGAAGTCGGCCGGAGGGATGACAAACGAAAGGCTTCAGAAGCAATGGTTGAAGAAGGCATATCGGATGCTCCCGATGCCATACCTCTCCAGATCAGCCTTCAGGAGCCTTTATCAACTACGCCTCCAAGCAAAAAGGTCATCTTCAACATCCCTCCATCACCAAGCCATTCAAGGTCATCAAGTGTGTCCTCTGACTCATCAGATGTATCAGCAGGTTCTGAGAGTCCCCAACCTGCTGGCGCCACACAGTCTGCTGCTGATACCACCTTGGTGGCTATTCCCATTGATCCATCTAAGGCTGCTTCTTCAGTTGTCTTTCATTATGGATCCCCAAGTGAGGCTGCGTCTTTTACTATTCTGATTTCTTCAGAAAGTAAATGATAAGCCTCCAGAGTTCCTGAGAAATCATATAGTGATCACAAATGTATCTCATATGACTACTGATGATCCCTTGATTCCACATTTAGTACAGAATCCTGTTTTCTTATTTGTTGATCATGGGACACAGGATCAGTAGAACTCAGGAACATTGGGATGTCCCAAACCAGTTCAATTGAGGGGAGCGCAACATAACAATACAATGCTTAAAGCCCCAGAAAAAAAGAACCGTGTTTTCACTGTTATTTCAGTTCCACTAGGGGTTGTCCGCAGTTTTACAGCTGCCTACAGGACATTTCCTTCAAAGCTTGTATCTGGAGATGCCTAAACAACCACCTAGGAGAACTAGGGGCTGCTTATTGTTATGTGTTTGGCAGGCCAACACAGATACCTCAGGTAAGATCATTTACCAACGTACCATCTCTTCTTGATCTTATTACAGTTTTCTGACATTCAATTTAATGAAAAAAAGAAACCTATAAGCTCATTTAAAATCTTAATTGTCTTTATCTCTATAGAATTCAGAGGAGATGTAAGGGAGTCGACCGGAGGGATGACAAACGAAAGGCTTCAGAAGCAATGGTTGAAGAAGGCATATCGGATGCTCCCGATGCCATACCTCTCCAGATCAGCCTTCAGGAGCCTTTATCAACTACGCCTCCAAGCAAAAGGGTCATCTTCAGCATCCCTCCATCATCAAGCCATTCAAGGTCATCAAGTCTGTCCTCTGACTCATCATATGTATCAGCAAGTTCTGAGTGGCCCCTTTATCAACCTACGCCACTAGGGGTTGTCTGTTTTAAAGCTGCCTACAGGACATGTCCTTCAAAGCTTGTATCTGGAGATGCCTAAACAACCACTTAGGAGAACTTAGAGGACGTGTGAGAATCCTGGAAACAGATGCTTGATGCTGAAAACCCAGGAACCACTCACAGATCTCACAGACTCCACCTTCAATGGAAAGGGTTGCCTTGCTCTTGATGTCATCATCATACCATAATAGCCATTATGGACCACCAAGAGTGACTTCATCAGTTACCATTACACCTTTTTCGGAAAGTAGCTCCAAAGGGCAACTACAGTAGCTTAGTGCTTCTGCATGCTAGTTCCAAGCCCGAGCAATTGAAGGCAATTGAAGAAAGACACGGCAACCTACCTCATAAAAAATAGGCAAGAAGATTCTATTGAAAATGCTCTCAAGCATATCAGACATGGTGCCCAGAGAGCTGGTTAATAGAATCACCGATAGTTGGATACAACTGTGAGGCTATATACATACAAGGCTCCAGATTACCAGAGATATCATATGGTGATCTTATTTGTATAATTTAAAACTTGTATAAATAAAAATGAAAAATCACAACTTACATTCCCATGCTCTATTATTGCCTCAAAGGTAATTTCACTTACACTAGGTAATGTTAGTAATCCTCCATGACGGCACTATATTGTGATGTCAGGATATTGGACTGAACTCTTCAGTAAGTGACTACTGTGTATAGGTTTACACTATTAAATCAGTAATAATCAGGTGATAATGGAACTCAAGTAAAAACCTAACAAATTGCATACAATAAATTATCAATAATATACCTGCAAAGATGAATGTTCATAGAATAATTTTGCAATACGAATTTTACAAATTTTCAAACAAAACGCTCCAAGCTCACTCCTGTGATGGACTACTAATTGGGTGGGGATAAATAGAAATAAATCTATATTTCTGTATTGAAATTCCATAACTTCTATCCCACTCCTAATAACCCGATCCATCTAGAAGTTTGTAAACTTACATATTGAGGATGTACTCAATGCACTGACACAATTTGACTACAATCTCAATACAAATTAGTAAACTAAATGTGAGATCGTAGTCCATGACAGGAGTGAGCTTGGAGCGGTGGCTACTTTAGCACACACACACACAGGGACCATAAGGACCATAAGGAACAAAAGTAGCATACCTCAGGAAGAAAGTACAGTGTCAGCACCAATTCAGAGATGATTTGAGGATCTACAGCCGAGTGATACACAAATAAGATAGACAGATGCATTTAGTAAAACAAGTACCATGACTGATAAAATAGTAAAGGAGAAGGAAAAATTGGGTGGGGATAAATATAAATAAATCTATATTTCTCTATTGAAATTCCATAACTTCTATCCCACTCCTAATAACCCGATCCATCTAGAAGTTTGTAAACTTACATATTGAGGATGTACTCAATGCACTGACACAATTTGATTCAGGCCTCGTTCACACCATACTCCATGCGTTCCGACCCACTTGTGGCCAGACGCACTGGATCGCATTGCGGCCATCTCAGTTGGTCGTGGGTTCGGGAGTGGGCATGGTGGTGCAGTGAAGTGAATGGAACCACAGCCCCGCAATGACGCAATAGCATCATTTTTCATCATCAAAAAGCAGCATTTTTTTCTGACTGGACCGCAGGCATTGATGTGCCTTGTGTTCCCGTGCAGCCGATTGCATTGCGGCCGGAGGGCGTGGCTACAGTGCCATTCACTTCACTGCACCTCCGCGCCCCCTCCCGCAACAAAAATTAGATGGCTGCAATGCGATCCAGTGCGTTCCGGCCACAATCGGACCAGAACGCACGGAGAATGGTGTGCACGAGGCCTCAGGATGAGTGAACAGGCACCATTAAAAACAATAGATTTTTGAATGTTGTGGGGCAAAAATGCCTAGATGTGAATGGGGATGAAATGCTGAGGAATAGACTAGGCAAGATAGCATATGCTAATGCAAAAGGACATGCAAGCACAATTTTTACCTTTCAATTTGAAAGTGTTAGCATAAAATATAAATATATTGTTTAATAGCAGCAGCTTGGAGTATAGACTTCCATTTGGGGTCAAACCTCAAACATACATCAAAAGATCCTTCTCCACTTATATCATATCAAGTGACCCGAGCGCACTTTTTGCACATCTCTACATAAGTAAAATACAGTGGTAACTCGGTTCACAAACTTTATTTGTTCCACGGTTCTGGTCATGAACCGAATTGGTCACGAACCGAATCAAATTTCCCCATAAGGTTCAATGTAAATAAGGTTAATCTGTTCTGACCCCTACGAATGTGATTGCGAACCGATTTTGGTCGCGAACAGAATCAGATTTTCCCATAGGGTTCAATGTAAATGAGGTTAATCCGTTCTAAACCATATGTAAATTTTTGTTACCACCATTTTTTTTTTAACCACCATGCTTGCTCTGTACTTTCTTGTCACCTTCATTACCGCTCTGCGCATTCTGGTTACCTTCATTATTGATGTACACGTTGTTGTCACCTTCATTACCGCTCTGCACTTTCTTTTTAACCACCATGCTTGCTCTGCACTTTCTTGTCACCTTTATTAGCGCTCTGTGCATTTTGGTTACCTTCATTACCGCTCTGTACATTCTTGTCACCTGCATTACTGCTCTGCACTTTCTTTTTACCAGCATTCTTGTGCTTTAATTGAAGCTGCATTACATCACATATGTCATCAAGCCAACTTTTCAGGGCCACGCAGGATCCCTTCTTCAGGATGACATATGTCGCCCTGAAGAAGGGACCCTGCGTGGCCCTAAAAAGCTGGTTTGATGACACATGTGACGTTATGTAACTTCAATTAAAGCGGAAATAGTTCATGCTTTCATCATCTTGAGTGTTGGGATTCGCGGGACTGGAACCCAGGGGTGTGAGAGCTTGCCTGCTAAATGAAATTTCCTTAGTTGGCGCTAAGAGGGCTGGAGTTGAGTGCTGGTGATTATCTGCTCTATGACTTGGAGGAACACGCCACCATCCGTGTTATGACTGCGAGCACCATAAAGAGGTCCACACACACTGTATGGAGTGCAAGTGATTCACCTGCTCGGGGGATTTTAACACTGTCATACTTTAAATACAAGAGTACTCAAAAATGAAATTTTAAAGGCGTGTTAAAGAAAAGGGCAGCTGCTTTGATATACAGTATCAGTGACTCCAATGCACCTACAGAAGAACAGACCCTGTATTATCAGGCAGGCTTTGATGCTGCTTCACTGTTCAGGTCAGCGTGCAAGCCACAAGGGGGCTTCGCAGGAGGAGGGGTGCAAATAGATCAGGACCTGCAACCTATGCTGCTGATCACAGCTCAATGGGAGTGCCCTTTGGCCCTCTTTGCCTTTGGGTGCTAAACAGGGGCTGGCTGGCAACTTTTAGCACAGGGGGCAAGTACAACCGAGAGGCCCATGGTGCAGCAACTTGGCCTCCCTCCCGCTCTGCCTCTTCCCCCGCCTTCTCCTTGCCCGTCTGCCACTTTTGCCATCCATGTAACGGTAGGGTGAATGGTCGGGTGATGTGAGGCAGGGAGGAGGTGCGGTGTGTGGAGCGTGGATGTTGGCGGGCGGGTCTGGCAGCGGCAAGTGTGAGGTGGGGAGGAGATGAGGCATGTGGATGTGGGCGGGTCTGGCAGCGGCAAGCGTGAGGCAGGAAGGAGGTGCGGCGTGTGGAGCGTGGATGCAAGCAGGCGGGTCTGGCAGCGGCAAGCGTGAGGTGGGGAGGAGATGAGGCATGTGGATGTGGGTGGGTCTGGCAGCGGCAAGCATGAGGTGGGGAGGAGGTGTGGCGCGCGACGTGTGTGGAGCCGTGACCAGGGCCAACTAAATGAAAGCTGATTAATCAATGATTTTCAATCATCGATTATAATCGACTTAGTCGATTAGTTGTTGCAGCTCTACATTCATCCCCGATTTCTGGGGACAGTCCCCGGATTGAGGAGACCATCCCCTGACAAATTATGTCTCCGGGATCATAATATAAACTAGGGCTGCAGCTAACTATTATTTTCAAAATCGATTAGTTAGCTGATTATTAAGCTTGATTAATCGATTAATCAGATTTTTTTTTTTTAAAAAGGCTCCAGTGATGGACTACTAGCTTGTATTGAGATTGTAGTCCATCACGGGAGCAAGTTTGGAGCGGTGGAAGTAAAAAAAAAAAGTTTGGTGTGCAATATAGTACATTATACAGCGCAATGCAGAATAACGCCAGCTATAGAGGAATACAGCAAATCGCAGCAATAGTACATTATACTATAATGTACTATTGCTGGGATTTGTAGTCCTCTATAGCTGGTGGAGTTCGGCAGTGTGCTGTATAATGATTATACGGCGCAATGCAGAATACCACTGACCAGTTATAGAGGAACACCAAATCCCAGCAATAATACATTAAACACCCTGTATAATGTATTATTGCTGGGATTTGTTGTTCCTCTATAGCTGCTAATGTTCTACAGTGTGCTGCTTTAAAAAAAA
>NW_017306287.1:3331704-3455437 GCF_000935625.1 Nanorana parkeri
AGCCGAGGACCCAGCGGCCGCCGATCACAGATGCCGCATCGGATGCCGGCGACAGTGGGGGTCACGGGGGCCGTACGTGACGGCATTGGAGAGGCCCGGGGGGCAATTGCCACCCTGCCCCCCGGCCCAGTCCGCCCCTGGTGCTAAAGGACCTTGTCATGCCACTGCTGGAGACACAACAGGAAGTGAAAATAAATATCTCCAAAGTGAAGGCAATTGTCCTCATTTTCCACCAAAACAAAGGTAATTACTGGAAGGTTTACCCTCACCTCTTGTTCTGGTGACAGTTCAAAATTGTGGACTTCCCATCACTTTCTGTCTCTGTAGCAATGGTTCTAACACTTGTCTACATGATTCCTACCGGCAAAAAAATAAAAATGCCATCACAGATAGTGACAGAGATTTGAAATATTGATTGTGTGACAAGATACACGTGCACTGTTGCCATATAATGTTGCACTGGTGCTACCAGATACAGGACATAAGCATTGCATACAGCTGTTCGAGTCATTTCCAGATGGGAATATGGACATGCATAAAAATGATAAAGGAAAATTAGATTTAAAAAAAATTCAGCACCACAGCCATATGCTGCCAATGTTTATCTACAAAAGATCCTTCATAAAAACAATCTTCTACAATCTTTCCTATGCAAAGAACATTTGATTTTACATTGCACGTTTCTTTAGGCTGCTGTCTTATGTCTGTGGGTAGCTTATGAGCTCTTTGTGATACATTCCTCATAAGCTAATGCTTTATGCTTTACATTGTCTTTCTGCTAGAAGCTAAAGATGTCAGTGCAAAGACTGATCCTGCAGTGATCTCTAGTGGTAGGTATCTATGACTGCACTGCTACCCAGGAAGAAGAAAATAATATGCTCTCGGGGTTGGAGAATGTGTTATAAACAAGGTTCTTCCATGGCCATCTTTATTAGTGCACTGTACCTGGCCGATTTATAGAGCTGCCGGCTCTACAAATCGCCCCATTGGGTGATGGGACGACCATCAATGGTGCTGACCCCAAGGAAACTAACATAACTATACATAGAAAGTGACTGCTCGCTTAGACCACCAGAACAATGCAAGGCCCACTGTAAGTGGAAGTATCTTTATACTTAACTTATATGACCTGTGATATAAGTAATTCTATATCATATGATGCCAGGTCAGATGCTTATCTGAAAGGAGTCGGTGGTCTCTGTATAAACTGAATAGTATAGCTTTGCGGAAGGGTCACCAGTCACCACTGAGCCTGGTCTGGGGCTTTCAGTGACTAAATGTAGCAATAAATCAACTCTAATTACCAATGGGTTAGATTATATGGTGTATATATACACTGAGTGGCCAGATTATTATGACCACCCCATCAGTACTTCATTGGGCCACGAGATAACGCCACAAGATGACTTTGTTGGGCCGCCTCGTGACTCCACGAGATGTTGAAAGGTGATGCGAGGAATCTGACACTGCACTGTTGCCCTTCTGTTGTCTTGTACCAGTCTTGCCACTCTCCGTTCTGCCCTAACATTGACTAGTCGCTGACGGCCACAATTCGCACGTTCAGACCCAGATTTTCGTCTGACAGTCCACTCTTTAAACACTTTAACAACAGCTGCTCTTGAACATTTAACAAATTCTGCTGTTTTGCTGATACTCGCTCCATGGCTCCGAGCGCCAACAATCATCCCACGTTCAAAGGCTGTTAAATCGCGTTGTTTACCCAAATCTTCAGAAAAAAATCACTTCTACTGTCGTGGTAAACAACTTGCCTACAAACGTCAGGTGGTCATAATAATCTGCCCGCTCAGTGTATATATATATATCTATCTATATATATATCTATATACTATATATAGATAGTTATAGATATCTGTGGATACAAACCACGGAAGGATGTGGACTTCACAAGTCCAGTTTCCATTGGGGTTTTTTATTGCATCTTTAAGGGAAATATTGAATTTCCTATATCTAAAATGAAAAAAATATTGTATCTGATACTTGTGTCTCTTTCTTTCTGGTTTTTATTTGCCTGTGTATGTGAATAGCGATTGCATTCTGAACACCACCGATGCCTAGAGTACACCTTCCATAGCCCATTGCAGCCAGTCTTTCCCCAGTACTGGCTGACGATGCCTTGTTCTATACCGTGTCCTTGTGCACTGTGTGGAGGCAGCCATCTTGGTAGTGGCAAGGCTTTGCTTCCTGATCCCAGAGTTGCCCTCCATATCACTGGCGATCTGATGACTGGTGGAGACTTGATCAAGGAGCAGCAAGAGAAGTGGAAGAATTACACATCATTAGAACCGATGAAGCAGAAGCAGGAAGATCCTTGCACTGTAGTTCCTCATGTACAGCTTCCACTTCAGCGAGGAGAACAGTGAACAGTAGTGACATCACCAATGTATGTTTTGCATTTTGGTGCACTGCGGTGCCAATTATTCTTCATGGTAACCCAACATTTCTTGGTAACAGACATGCGCTGCAGTGGACCACAACACACATTAATGCACTACTGTGTGTTGTGGTGTGCTGCGTTACAAAAAAATACTACATGACTTTTTTGGGGGTGTGATTTGGCGTGATGAATACAAGGCGTTCTTTGACCGGATGAGGGGCAGTCCAATCAGAAAACACCTTGCATTTATTGCTTAAGATTCTAGGTGTTCTCTGAATGCCCGCTGTGCCGAATGAGGGGAAGCAGCTCAGCACAGCGCCATTACAGGCCCCAGAAGATTGCTGTAAAGCACTGTAGTAGCTCCAGCTACTAAAGTGTTTTACTGGATCCCCATGGCCCACCAAGAATAAAATATGTATGCTCCCAAGCTGGATCTAAATATACTGGCTGTAGGTATACATAACAATATACCTGGAGTTCATCTTTAGCTTTTAATCAGAAAGGTAATGAGAATCCCTGGAGCAGGGTATTCTGTACCTTATGGAGTGGGTCATTGTAGAGAGACTGCCGTGTCAGGGGATGCAAAGTCCAGTGCTGCAGCAGCTGCGAAAAACATAGGATGTCTCCCTGAGCCCAGTATTCACTAGGGAGCTGACCAGTGCCTGCAGTATAAACACAGCCATGGCGTTGAATTAGATGGCTTGACACCAAACTGACAGCAAAATGAAAAATAAGTTAAGCTGATGTTTTGTAAATGGATGGGCCGCATATAGATGCCTACTTCTGGACGGCCCATCTCTTTATGCCTTCTGCTCCTCTATAAGCATTAGACTGTATTTCCCACCCAGGGCCCCCATTGTTACCATCCTCCAGACTTTACAGCTGGAAGACACCATCTGTCTATGCCAATTCAATAGACTAGAACAGAATGAAGGAGTAACTTGACATGCACACATTAAATCCTCCCTCTCTATACAGTGCAGCAGATGACAATCTGACTTTTGGCCTCTGCATTAAGGGAAGCCCATGGTTCAATGTTTTATTATCAGTGTTATTGGTTGAATCTACAAGCTAGACAGGGTCTTAAATGTGTAATGTACTGGGCTATAATATTTGATATTACAATGTTATGGTTTATGTCCTGATGTATGTACATTAAGATGCCCAATGTTATTAAATGACTAAGATCTAGTTATTTTTAAGTTAATTGGGAGTTTATTAAATGTCTATGGGGCACCAGCAGACTCCACAAGTTGAGGTTTGCCAGGAGGAGAAGCAATTGGGCAGGCTGGTGATCCTCATGCAATTGTTAATTTCCCTCCAACCAATAAGCCAATTCCGGCATGTCAGCCTGCCCTTATATTAAAACAGTCACATAAAAGAATGTTCTGTGTTTAGGGGCCTAGTAGCTGTCATAGATGTGGTTGGAATTGGTAGTGCCTGCATGCCTTACCTCACACTGATGTAGCTGCCATTTTTTTTTAGATGAGCAGACCTCTGTCTCCTGATTTCTGTGTATTAGGAGGAGAGCTCTGTGCCTTGATGTCTGCGCATATGCGGGCACAGCCTATTGCATTAGGTTGTACACACAAAAATACAATACACAGACCTGAGGTATCCCAGATTCCCATCTCTTCAACTGTCCCTTACCCCTTCCAGCAGGGGTGCAGTAATGAAGCAAGGAGCCTGGCAGATGGTCATGTGACCATCCGCCGGACTTCCTGATTGGATGAAAAGCCACAGCCCCGCTCCCTCGCGGCTTCCCAGGAATCGAGGTCTGTGACTGTTATGTGAGGAATGTAAGCTCCACTCTGTATCACTGAGCCAGTCACAGAGAGATCTTTGTGATCTCCCCACCGGCTCATCAAATCAAAACATGGCGCCCACTGTTGCGGGTTCAGTGTTGCGCTCGAGGTGATTAGGGTGTGCCCGGACACACCCGGCACACCCCCTGCGCACGCCTATGTGTCTGTGTATTAGGAGAAGAGCTGTGTCCTGATGTCTGTATATTAGGAGGAGAGCTCTGTGTCCTGATGTCTGTGTATTAGGAGGAGAGGAGAGCTCTGTGTCCTGATGTCTGTGTATTAGGGGGAGAGGAGAGCTCTGTGTCCTGATGTCTGTGTATTAGGAGGAGAGGAGAGTTCTCTGCCCTGATGTCTGAGTATTAGGAGGAGAGGAGTGCTCTGTGTCCTGATGTCTGTGTATTAGGAGGAGAGGAGAGCTCTGTGTCCTGATGTCTGTGTATTAGGAGGAGAGGAGAGCTCTGCGTCCTGATGTCTGTGTATTAGGAGGAGAGGAGAGTTCTCTGCCCTGATGTCTGAGTATTAGGAGGAGAGGAGTGCTCTGTGTCCTGATGTCTGTGTATTAGGAGGAGAGGAGAGCTCTGTGTCCTGATGTCTGTGTAAGCTGTTGCCTGATGTCTGTGTATTAGGATGAGAGGAGAGCTCTGTGTCCTGATGTCTGTGTATTAGGAGGAGAGGAGAGCTCTGCGTCCTGATGTCTGTGTATTAGGAGGAGAGGAGAGCTCTGTGTCTTGATGTCTGTGTATTAGGAGGAGAGGAGAGCTCTGTGTCCTGATGTCTGCGTATTAGAAGGAGAGGAGAGCTCTGCGTTAGGGTTGCCACCTTTTCTCCAAGCGAAACCCGAACACTCTAGCGTCGCCTAGACTTTTTTTGGAGTTGTGGGTTATTCATATTTAAATAGCGCCACCCATTCATATGTAAATATCACAGTCGAGACTGTACAGTGGGGGACCAGTAGACCCTTTATTAATTACCCAAACTGTCCGGGTGAATCCTGGACAGGTGGCAACCCTACTCTGCGTCCTGGCGTCTGTGTATTAGGAGGAGAGGAGAGCTCTGTGTCCTGATGTCTGTGTATTAGGAGGAGAGGAGAGCTCTGTGTCCTGATGTCTGTGTATTATGAGGAGAGGAGAGCTGTGTATTAGGGGGGAGAGAGATGTGTCCTGATCTCTGTGAATAAAGAGGAGAGAATGAAGAAATAGCGCTGCACATTGATGTTCACAAGCGACAACAGAAGGATAGAACCATTTCAGCTTACCTTAGTTTACAATCCCAATTGTAGTCCTAATTTTTGGTCCAAAACAAGGATTCGTTTCTTAAGCCTGGAGGTAGGGTCTATTGTGTCCCTGTTTCATTTTGAAACATCAGGAATATGTAGTGCCAGCAAGAATAGAACCTTGGAAGTAGCAGAACCTACCCCACCACCTATTCCACAAGGTCATCGTTCTTCAGGAATGTCCTTGTGGCAGATTCCTCCAGTGTCAGTGTGCCCGGGCCTTACCACCCATGTCCCACAACCATTAAAGTACACAGCAGACACTTCAGAATATTCAATGCATTTATTTTGGCTTTGCAGGTTGTTCTGCAGAACAGCATATATCGCGCAGCAGGAAGGTGGGGTCACGGCAGAGGTCTGAGCATACAGAGGAGGGGGGAAAAGACCTGGGGACGGGTCACAGCGAACCGATAGATGTCCTTCTATCCAGGCGCTACAGTCTCCTTGGAGCAAATACTATTCACCTGTGTACATAGAAATCTACGCATATATACAGAGAGCTATCTGTGCCATCTTGTACTGATCTATATCAGTTTATTATGTACAGGTAAATAAATAAACAAACATATGAATATGTGGGAGTATGTGCATATATGGTAAATGTATATACTGGTTTTATATATATCTCTAAAAGTTGTATCCAATCCAGGTAGCGCATTGTGCGGTGCAACAGAAACTCCCATTGAATCACTCACAATGGGGTTACAGCAGGCAATCACCAGCATGGTCAAGCATCCCTTTTCTTTCCTAAGCCATGGCTGTCAATAAGTAATACAAGAATAGGTGTACCTGGGAAAACATGTTTATATAAACATAACTGTAAAAGGAAATAATACAAACAAAATAATAAAAATTAAATATTAGTACATCACTAACACTTAAAAGGCTTGAGGGCCCAAGATCGTCATTCAAGCTTTGGTGCAATGACTTTGACAGCTATCAGTAGCTGTTTACAGATTACGATGTAATAGATGTAGTAAAAGGACCAGCAAAATGACTTATGGTGTTTTAAAGAAATGATTCATATGTTTATTGTTTCAGCACCAAGGTATAAATGGATGTTTCAGTGTGTTAACTCCTTCACCAGTTGCTTATACACCTCCAAAACACCCTTGTATATCTTGTTAGTGAAAAAACACCTTAAGAACGTGAAGATCCAACTTGCCTTCCACAGATGTCTGCAAGTCTTTTCCAGCTACCTTCTGTAGAAGGTTATACCCCTCCAAAACATCCTTTTATATCTTGGTTTTGAAAGAACACCTTTGGGTGCTCTTATATGAAAGTTGAGATCCAACTTGCCTTCCACAGATATCTGCAAGCCTTTTCCAGCTACCTTCTAAAGGTTATACACCTCCAAAACATCCTTTCATATCTTGGTAGTGAAAGAACACCTTTGGTTGCCCTTAAATGAACATGAAAATCCAACTTGCCTTCCACTGACATCTGCAAACCTTCTCCAGTTATCAGCTAATGAAGGTTATACACCTCTAAAACATTCTTTTATATCTTGGTATTGAAAGAACATATTTGGTTGCCCTTATATGAACATGAAAATTCAACTTGTCTTCCACAGATGTCTGCAAACCTTCTCCAGTTATCAGCTGAAGAAGGTTATACACCTCCAAAACATTCTTTTATATCTTGGTATTGAAAGAACACCTTTGGGTGCCCTCATATGAACGTGAAGATCCAACTTGCCTTCCACAGATGTCTGCAAACCTTCTCCAGTTATCAGCTCAAGAAATTATACACATCCAAAACATTCTTTTATATCTTGGTATTGAAAGAACACCTCTGATTGCCCTTACATGAATGTTAAGATCCAACTTGCCTTCCATAGATGTTTGCAAACCTTCTCCAGTTATCAGCAGAATAAGGTTATATACCTCCAAAACATCCTTTCATATTTTGGTATTTAAAAGAACGCAGTGGGTGCCCTTATATGCACCAGAAGATCCAACTTGCCTTCCACAGATGTCTGCAAGTCTTCTCCAATTATCAGCTGAAGACGGTTAAACACCCCCAAAATGTCTAGAGGGACACTTCTAATGAACAGTGAATATTGCTATCCAATCTCTGCTATATACTGCATTGTAACTCTAAACCACGACCTGAATTTTAACATCCATTCATAGTAAGTCATGGCCTTTGCTCCTCTTCCTGGACTTGTATATCTGCACATCCTTTGCGCTTGCATAAAAAAACTGTATGTGCGCACATTATACCTGCAGATATATCTTACTGTGGGGATGCCAAAATGCATAAAATAAAAAAAGTGTCCTCTAGTGACTAAAAGAACCACTGAGTGGGCACAGTAGATCATCACTCCCGGAAGTGTTGGCTTCAAATGACAAGTCATCGAGAAGATTTCTTTACGATTTTATTTTTATGACAGGTTCGAGTTAATACTCATCTGTCCCACTGCAAAAGCCTCCATTTTCTGCAGTAGTTAAGAGAAACCTGCAGCTGAAGAATTAGGAGAATCTGACACTTCCAAGAATGTTGCCTGCCTGGCCCCTACTGTGCTCTGTGGTTTCTTCCACCAGCCTCTACGTATCTCCAGAGGACACGGTAGTGACATAGGGGCTAGTTGGATCGAACCACAGCAGGAGACAGGGCATCCAACACTTTAGGAAGTATCAGATGCTAAAATCAGCAGTTTCTCTTTACAATAACAGATCAGTGGTGTGGGCAACAGGAGAGGTAAGTATTTAATGTCTCCTATGCAGGGATCATTTTATTTTGTACATTTTCTTCTGCACGTTAAGCCTTAGATTTATGGGTTAGGTCGTGGTTAAGATGAAGCACATGACCATTACCTTTTTGGTGCAATAAGTTAAAATTCCCACACTAGAAACAAACAAGTCAACTTTCAGAAGCCAAAAACGAACATACCATTGTTCTCTATTTAGAAGATCGGGATTAAATGGGTGCAAATCAATCCTGGGTAACTTCTGTCAATATCCTGTATACTGATAATACTTCTAGTGATGTATTTAGTTTAGATTATATTATCTTGCTGGTATTGCGTCCTTCGCAGCAGATCTGCTGATGATAATGTTTGTGTAACATTGTTTTCTAGTTATAATTCAGCAAAGTTTGGCTTTGAACAGAAAGTTTGCATGAGCTGTTTATGTTTCATATATTTACATGTACATCTATATGCACACCCCCCCATATGCATGCTGTTTCACTTAATAAATGGTTAGAGCCAAATTTATAGTTTGGTAATAAAGGCCGTAGAAAACTGTATCTTTCCAGCTGATGGAGAATGACTATTACCATAATGACATAATGGGACATAGTCCACTGAGCCTTGAGAGTCACTAATTGCCTATGAAGTTAGAAAATGAAGACTGACTGGTTAGCACAAACGCAACGGGGAGTTAAGAATGTACTTCTTTTTCATACATTTGCACAGATTCTGACCACCTTGTATTTTTCTTTCCTTCACACCGAGTCTGACACGTCATCAACCCCCCTTCCTAAGGATCCACATCTGCCCACTGAACACCCGCCTGTCACCACGACCAGACCTCACGGTAACATCACCAGGAGATCACCACCATTGTACCCATCCATTCCATCACACGTGAGTGCCCAATTTTCATACCCACTTCCTTTTACCTTGATTTACTGTTATTCCCTGGTCAATCTCCTTTCACACAGTCTGCGCCAGATAGTTAGCGCTCCTTCCCTTTTCTTTTTTCTGTTCACTAATTGCCTATGCCAGGTTTTAGGTGACCATTCATAATATAAATGCTATTGGGTAGACAATTATAAAATGCAGACAAACCTGCACCTTTGTGCCTGTGCTTGATCATTTGTGTCTAAATATGGCAGGGTTTTGGATATGGATTGGTTTTTAGCCTGGATGAGAAGGAAGAGCAGATAAATAAACATTTTCAAAACTTCCCTTTAAATGACAACCTTCTGACCTCTTACCTAAATTTTCCCATCATTTGTGCTAACTGATCTTTGTAAACAAAAGTACACGCTCACCAGGGCCATCTCAGTAAAATGTTGGGCCTAAACAGAACCAGCCACAACTGTTCTTCTTCCTGTGATGTTGCTACAGGGGAAAGACCCCTCTGCCCCGTGCCAGGGCTGTTAGGCATGGACCTGTCCTGACAAAGGGGAAGTGGAATGCTAACTTTCAACAAGGGAAGTCAGATGAAGGCAAAGTAAAGCTAAAGAGGAGGGCAAATATATATTTTTCATAAGCCTGTACAGTTATAATAATAATCTAAGAGTGATTCAGATGCTTGCATAAGCTCAAGCGTGACTAGTTCTCTTTCAACTAAGTCTGTTGCAAGAATGAAAAACATGTCCCCTGCAAAGAAAGGTGTTCATATTGACCTCTTTGTCTGCATGCATGGCTGATCATCACTATATTGCAGATACAGCTGCATGAAGAAACTTCAGAATATGATACTTCCCAGTGTGTTGGATGCCTGGTTCCCCCGTTGAGCTCATTGGTTCAGTCTGCCAGCCCCTAATTTACTACTGTGTCCTGTACTGATGTAGGAGCCAACAAGAGAAACCACAGAGCTCAGCAGGGTACCAGGCATCTGACGTGCAGAAGTGTTGGATTCTGAAGAGTCTGCAAGCAGGCGTTTTTGCAACTCAGTGTTGATTGGCGGTGCGAGCAGTGAGAGAGGTATGAACTGTATTATTTGCAAGGGGCACTCTTCTTAAATTTTTATTCTAGCAACAAGTTGCTTTAAACATGACATTTAGGGCTTGTGCTGATGGCCATTTGCAGCATGCTTTGAGGTGCATTCTGCCTGCATTTGACATCAAGTTAAGAGGCTTCTGAGATCTTTCATAGTTCATTGGAAGGTGCATTTGACCTCCTTCTGACTTGTATTTGACCTTTTTCTAAGCTTCAAGCTGCTTTTATGTGCCCATTGACTTGTATTGGGTGAGAAGTAGTTCTAACAGTACACAAAATCCCATTCAACAGACCCTTATATAAACTGGTAATGCCTCGGGCGCCACTTACAGCAGAACTAAACTCACCTCCCCTTGTTCCCTCACCAACGTCAACATCTTCGCTCAGTCTTCTTCTGGGTCCAGGATCTTCAACCATCTTGATTGGCCAGGCCGGGATGATGTAAGTCCTATACATACGCATGGAAGTTAAAGTGACACTAAACTCAGGAGTTACATTTTAAAAATGTATTCCGTTACCTTAACTATTAACAAAATTGTATCTTATTTGTGTATCACTCGGCTGTAGATCCTCAAATCATCTCTGAATTGGTGCTGACACTGTCCTTCCTTCTGGAGGGTGGCTACTTTTGTTCCTCATGGTCACTGTGTGTTGTAAAGTAGTCACTGCTCCAAGATCACTCCCATGATGGGCTACAAACTCAATACATATTAGTGAACTAAACATGTAATTGTTGTCCATCACCAGAGCGAGCTTGGAGCGGCGGCTACGGTACTTTACAACACACACAGGGACCATGGGGAACAAAAGTAGCCACCCTCCAGAAGGAAGAACAGTGTCCGCAGCAATTCAGAGATGATTTGAGGAACTACAGCTGAGTGATGAACAAATAAGGTTCAGTTTTGTGAATAGTTAAGGTTTAACTCCTCAGCTTCCTCTCCTTAATTAATTCTAGCACTCAGATGTGCCCAAAGAATACACTGGGCTTGGTGTACATTCTGAAGACGATTGCCAACAGGCAGGTTAGTTTTGTTTTATTGCAGGAGAAACAATAAAACGCCCTGCCCCAAATATTTTAGTTTTTAAGCTCAGTTCTGCTTTAATGATATCATTGCCAACGTCAGAGTGCAATTCTTAAAGCCCAGTCCCAGCAAAGATGTCTTTTTTGCAGTTTTGGATAAGGATGGGAAAGGTGAGGTACTCTATCGGGTTTTAACTTCTTTCTGTGACATTGTAGTGGACATTTCCGCTCTCCTCCTCTTTCCATGACACCTGGTGTGTCAAGACATCATAGGAGCAGGAAGCTAAGGGAAACATAGATATAACAATTTTATAGAAATTGTAACTATTTACCACTGAAGCTTGGCTTTAATATTAGTGCTTATTTATCATTACGATCTGCTCCTCTGGTGTAGTCTGCAATTGGCCTCCTGGGTCCCTTTCACACCTATGCATGAACTTGCATATCTAGCATGTGTTACTGTGGGCGTTTATGCCTATTTTAAATTCATGTTTTTGTATATTTGAAAAATCTTTTTAGTTTAGGCACATTGCGCATTACCACAAGAAAATAGACACATGTGAACAGGAAGAAGAATGTATGGTTGAGGCCTTGAAGGCTTTTTGGCCTAATAAACCTATCCTAGTCACATTGCCCTTGAGATGGCCCTAAAGCTTGCATGTACTTTAATTGTATCTTTGAAAAAAGACTTGCATGGCTATTGTTAGCACATCTTGCAAAATGTAAAACATTTATTTTTAATTCTACTAAGGTCCCGATCTATGAGGAGAAAAATTTGAATTTCTGCTTGAAGTTGAGCTTATTTAATTGGGCGCTGGAAACAGCAATGACTTCATGCATAGTATAACAACCAATCAGATTCCACATCTCATTAGCATAGACCAGTCAGAACAATGAAGGTTGAATTTGGATATCTGTGGGCTCACTTGTACATTGCTTGCAGCCTTGTTAAATAAGTAGAAAGGACTCCTCCAAGACTATTTTCTAACTATTCCTGACCTGATTGAGTTGCTGCGAACTTGGCAACACGGTCATGGTCGGTGACCACGTGTGAGAGGATAACATGCCTTGTCTTAGGGTTAAAAAAAAAGAAGATGTATGTGTCAAAGTGCCCAACTTCCTCTTTCTTGAATCCACCAATGTGACCCATCATCACCTACGTTACGCAAGCCAGGGAGTTACACCTAAATACATCCATACAGCATTCCACTGACAGTGACATTGTTTTCCTCCATGATGCATGAATAGACCTACTCTGAACACACATAAGGATGTATTTATAAACAATTCACAGGGCCATTTGCCCTATGAAACTACAAGATTTTTCATTCTGTGTAAATGAAGCCCAAAACAAATGTTGTTAGTAAATTTTTTCCCCGATTCAAATGTACTATATGTAAAATATCAGAATATGGCCGCTAGATAGAGCTATGGAGGATAGGAAAGAAGTATTTATTTCCTAGGCTCTTCGGCTCCCTCTAGTGGCCATAATGTGGTTTTACATCATAACATTCAAAATTACATTGAACTTCATAGTAATTTCATAAGTTTATAAGCCAGTTACACACAATTATGTAATATAAATAAAATGTACTAAGAACATCCATTTTATGTATCCATTCGCACAGGAGGAACATTCACCGAGATTTGCAGGGGAATGGCTCTGTGAATTGTTTATAAATAAACCCCCAAGGAATACCTTCAATCTGTTAGGCCAGCTAACCAGAACGTTGAAACTTATGGATAGTGCCCCCAACAGGAAATAAGGCTTTTTGTGCTTCATGTCTTCCATCATTTGAACGTACTTTGTGAACCCGTCACCAGACCACTGTGCCGGAAGCCATTTTGTGGCGTTAATTAAAGTAGATCTAAACCCCTTCACCAAAATCTCAATAACTTTTAAAATGCTAATGTAATTTCAATGATTGTTTTCAATCTTTTTTTTTTAATATGCAAATTGTATTTAAAAAAATAGGTGGTGATCCAGCCATGCAGGACCTTGTTCGGGTACTCCCTGTTATGGGGTGACAACTGTTTTATGAATGAGCTCCTGTTTTGTCACATTGTCACATGCACCCCTGGTGGAGACTACAAGTGGCCGTGCTTATACACATCTTGCAGATGTTGTCACAACTCGAAGCCATTCCAGAGCAATGGCGTGCAGCTGATGATGGAGTGAGTGCATGTAGACAGGAAGTGTCTGAAAGAAGCTGGAGGATATCAGCAGCATTGACATGAAAAAATGAAAACTAGGTGACAACAGTATTTTATGGAAAAACAAAATAAAGCAAGGCAATTGTTTATTGCTATACAGTTATTTTAGCAAAGTACATGTCATCTACATTGGGTTTAGATCTACTTTAATAAAAAAAACTAACAGAATCTCTCACTTCCAGCATGTCATATGGTCAGCAGTAACACTCCTTCCCAGCAACAGGCTAAAACGTTAAATCCATCTCATAGGTAATAAGGGAGCCTTAATCCTATCCTTGAAATTATTAACATTTCCTTTCTCATTAAAACACGCCCACTTGAATGATAAATACCCCTAATTCTGTATCAATTTGACCTCAAATGTAAATTTGGCTCCATATATTTAAGTATGTACACAGATATCTTTTTTTTGCAGTTCAAGGGACACTGCACACATATGCTAAACCAACTTAAATACATACACACTTGGGGAATTTGATTCCCTTTATCTCCCGTGATAATACATTTCATGTATTCCTTCACACATTTCAATTTGTATGCATACTGTTATTAAAGGGGAAATATCAGTTTAAAAATGTTATCTGAGTCTGTGATGTGGCATCCTGTTTATTAATTGCAGGTTTTTTTGCTTTTATCTCTTTTTTTTTTAAATCTCTTTGGTCAGCGATTTAGCGGTATGGGTGTTTAAAGTTAAACACTGTCGGAAAAGAGTTGAAACCAGGTCACCGCACTGCGAAGGCCGATATGTTGTGTGGCCTGTAATGGATTTGATACTTCCCCTTTAAACAGTTGCTTGTTCACACTTGACAACCATATGGCCACTCCTCCTCCCGGGAATCATAAAAAGGAGAGGTCATAAATAACTTTTTAGTAAGAGAGGTACCTTATTATATTGTTCTGCTATGGCAAACACAGAGGTTAAAATGTATCTCAAAGACCTTAAGGAATACTGGGCTAGACACGAGAAGACCATACTTTTTTTTTAACATACCTTTGACGTTCTACTTTCAGCCTGTAGGAGGCGACACACCTAATGGGAACTGGTAGGCAGCTAAAGTGTTACTGAAAACACATTACAATCGCTTTGTCTTACAGTGAATCCGTAACCTATGCATATCCGGCCAACGCAGCCATATAGTGAGGCGGGCCAATAATCAGGAAGCTGTGACGTCACAAAGGCACAAGGCGCAAAGTGGGAAATGACAGTCTGATTATGGGTTCCGCCTACAAAATGACTGCTTCCATAGTGCATGGATTGTGGATCCACTATTACATAAAAATTAGATAATTCACTACCTCTTTCTCCATTCATAAAAATACCCCACCCCGCTGTTTGTCACAGGTGGGCAGCAGTCCATAGCGGCGCATTCTTTTGGCAAGTATTAGCGAGAATTGCGGCAAGGTGTCACTGTCATCTCATCTGGGCGGGCACTACCCAGAGAGCGGAAGGCACTTAGTTCAATCCTCAGTATGGCTGACGAAGGTTCATAGAGGAGGAGGCATGAGATGGGGGCAAGAGAACGCCCTTCTCACTAATACATGGTCCAACCAGTGTCTGTGCAGCCCTCCAGAGATAATCTAGAAGGAGGAGGTGGCACGCCTCCACTTAAGAGTGTTTATACATTGCACTAAAGATGGTGCCAAGAGACCCAACTCTGTCACCAAACGTTGGATTGGATGCTGCACCCCCGATGGATCTGGACGTTTGCCCTTACTGTCACTCTGGAAATTTTTGAGCCAGCCTTGACTACTAAGCACAGCTTAGAGAGTTGTCCCAAGCGAGTATGGAGCCCCAACTTTCTTCATGTGGGTGGGGTAAAGTCATGGTGATGTCACCACTTATTATAAGAAGAATATGATGTAGAAATGACTCGGATCAGAAGCCCACCAACATGTGTCTAGGAGAATAAGGAGCCATCTATTTAGATATCCATCAGGCCACACCACCATAAGGCTGAGTTGTGGAATGATGCAGTGGCTCTTGGAACACAATGAATAAGTCCATGATCTGGCACAGTGAACAGCAGGGATGCTCAGCTAGGCTGCCAGCCTCTTACATTCCTGATGGCCCCACAAACTATCTGGTCCTTCTCTGCACCACCAGTCTCACCGTGCTCCTCCATCACGGCCCCTGTCCTCAGCCTTCTCCCGCTTACGTGCCGTTTCCCCGCCGCCAGACTCTGCTGCCCCTTTCCCTCCCGTTACCAGGCTGCTTATTTCATCTGTGGGGGAGCGACCAATGCTCCCATCCACCTGTACCCGGATGTCAGGAGAGATTGATAACTGGTGATGGGGCACTAGGCCTCCATTTTCTGTACACTTTGGGTATAGATAGGTTTTCATCTGTCCTTTTCCTTTGACATTGACAGTCCCTCGATAATCAAACTCATAGCCCATTTTCACTAACACCCTATAGCTTTCCTCACTTGCCTGGATGCGGCATTCCACTCCTGTCGTGTCCATTCTGCTTGCAATGTTCACTGTGTCCCCCCAGATGTCATAAAGCAGCTTGGTTGTCCCAATCACCCCCGCTGTCAGAGGACCATGGTTGAACCCAATGCGAAGCTTGAAGTTAAACCACAGCATGTTGTTGTTGAAATCATCCACCACGCTCATCATTTCCTTGGCAAACTCAAACAGTGTCTGTAGGTGGCGGTGAGGTTGGCTGCTGTCCTGGCACTGAGATGGGTTGAGTCCACAGGCGGCCATATAAGTAGCACCAATGGTCTTGATCTTCTCAATGCATGAATAATGAGGCTTGCTAAGAAGCTCATCAAAGTCCCCAATGAGCTCATTTAAAACCCTATAACACTCCTTGCCGCCTTCATAATTTTCTTCGTAGAATTCACTAAAGTTGACTATACTGGCGAAGATTACTCCAGCGTCATCGTGGTTCTTGGAGTAGCTCTGGGACACTTTAAGTTGCTCAGCTACGTGATAAGGGATGATGTTGCGGAGAAGCCAGTCTGCCTGATCTCTCATGCTCTGGATCTTAGTACGGTGCAGGTCTGCCTCCACATCGCCATGGTAGTGAAGGCGGTAACTGACCTCGAACTCTCGATTCAGGAACCACACGAAAAGGAGGAGCAGAAAATAGGCTACAGCAAGTTCAGGACCAAGTAGGGAGGTTGCTGTGCTTGAACTGTCAGGATTCAGAATGTCAGGAGGAGGAGAGGAAGAGCTACAAATAAAGACAAAGAAAAGCTTTTAAGACGCTAGTATTTTATTTTCCTGCTTCTAATATTGATAATAGTGGTGGTAACACTGAGGTATATAGCGGTTACTGCTAATGCCTTCTAAATAACTTCCCACCCGGGACTCTACATGCATGGAATTAGTATAATTTTCTGTTATTAATAGGTTTCCTCATTCTTACCACAACCAATAAAGAAATTGCAAGGTACATTGTCTTCTGGCCAAACTGGTCATATGTGTGTCCATATCACTATGGCAAGGGGAATAGAATGTAAGTTTTTTTCAAACAAAAACTGATATGAATGCTTCTCTGGGCACACTTTATTCCCATGTCCTGATGTAGGGATTGCGTCTGGACCCCACTCTTCATTATGTAGAGTCCTCCCAACCATCCTAATATTTAACCTTAATTGGAAGCAGATTAAGTGCTATGGGGCTTGTTTTGTCCAAGGACCATTATGAACTTTCCTCTCTCTAGTGACTAGAATTGCAAGGTGCGCTTGCACACTCTGAAGCACAACTCTGCTAGTTGCATGCATCCTAGAAGAAAACACAAAGAGAGGGGCGCCTTTCCTGGTGCAGAATGGTTTATTCAATAAAAGGTAAAAAAACAAACTTGCAGGTACTCACAAGAGTAGAATAACAACAGGCTGTAGGACAATGAGTGAACTGGAGCAATGGAGGGATCCGTGTGATACGTCCTGTATACCAATATGTGAAGTGTTGACGCGTTCCCGGGGCACGCCCCCTTCGTTGTTGATGTTCTGACGAAGGGGGCGTGCCCCAGAAACACGTCGACACTTCACATATGGGTATACAGGACGTATCACACGGATCCCTCCATTGCTCCGGTTCACTCATTGTCCTACAGCCTGTTGTTATTCTACTCTTGTAAGTACCTGCAAGTTTGTTTTTTACCTTTTATTGAATAAACCAATTTTGTTTTTGCAGCATTAAGAAACTAGATTAGCATGGCAGCGAGTACTAAGACCTAGTACTATTTTTTGGTAATTGCTAAAATATAAGACCTACCCCAAAAATAAGACCCAGTTGTGACCATTCCCAGGGCCGGTGGTGGTATAAGGGGGAACTTGAAGAGCCGCGGGAAAGAATCAGCGGTGCCAACGAAGCCAGGGCTAGAGGAAGCGAGGCGGCAGCGGAGGGAGCAGAGCCGCATAAGCCGATGCTTCCTCTTTAGCACCGGCTCCTGTCACAGGCGGAGTGATACCAAATACACTCCGCCTGTGAGGAATCGATAGTGAAAGCGCGCTTCGCTCATTCTGGTTACCAAACTGCTCTTGGAAAGGTACGGCACCCCTGATTGCCCTGATCACCCTATTCTTAACTTTGCCATTTTGGATTATTTAATTTGGATTTGCATTAACTTTGGATTGTTTTACATTTAAAAAAAATAAGACCTACCCCAAAAATTAGACCTAGTGTGTTTTTGTGAGCCCAAAAAAATATAAGACAGTGTCTTGTTTTCATGGAAACACGGTATTAACAAAAATTTATCTTATTTGTGTATCGCTCGACTGTAGATCCTCAATCATCTCTGAATTGGTGCTGACACTGTCCTTCCTTCTGGAGGGGGGCTACTTTTGTTCCCCATGGCCCCTGTGTGTGTTGTAAAGTGGCCACCACTCCAAGCTCACTCCCGCAATGGACTACAATCTCATGTTCAATTTGCTAATTTGTATTGAGATTGTAGTCCATCACAGGAGTGAGCTTGGAGCTGGTGGCTACTTTACAACACACACAGGGGCCATGGGGAACAAAAGTAGCCCCCCTCCAGAAGGAAGGACAGTGTCAGCACCAATTCAGAGATGATTGAGGATCTACAGTCGAGCGATACACAAATAAGATACATTTTTGTTGATAGTTAAGGTATTTGAATGTATTTTTAAGATTTAACTCCTGAGTTTAGTGTCACATTAATGTTATCCACTTGGGCGATTTCTATTATCTATGTATGTGCATCTTACTTGAGTTGAGATAGTTGCGTTGTTCCCAGGAGTGATTAAAGGAGAACTATGGGGTTAGGGCTTTTCCCCATAGTTCTCCTAAGGGTAACGGGAGGAAACAAACTAGCGTCCTCCCGTCACCCAAAGCTCAGTATATCGTGAGCTACAGCTCACTATATACTGAGACGCCGCAGCTGGAACGGATCCCGACAATTCTGTCTGGATCCACCCAGCTGCGTGAGTGACAGCTGGCTCTGCCTAACCCAGATAGCAAGGATAACTTGCTACAAACTCGTGGCGGGGTGAAATTGTAATTTTGTTAACTTGCTGCACACATTCCTGGCAAGCTGCAGATTTGCAGAACACTCGCAGCACAAGTTCCAGTTGACACTTTTTGAATTTGTAGCAAATTTGCTTGGCAAGTCTACAGCAAGAGTCCTGCAGGTCTTAGCAAGAGCTCTGCAAGCTCGCTGGTCTGGAGACTTGCACTCCAGACTTGATGTAATTGTGCAACAAAATTGTGAAGCTTGGCAAGTCTGCAATAGTTTAGCAAGTCATTTTCAAACTTGCAGCTCAATTGCTTGGAACTAGAGGCAGAGCCAGCTGTGCCCGCCCCCTCCCCGGTCCGTTCCGCCAGTCAGCGCTGGAGGATCGGAAACAACAAGTTTTGAAATACAGAATCACAATGACAGCCCTGAAATGATGGCTGTTATTTTTGCCGTTACCTGAAGTTGGTTGCATTATTGGGCTCTTCTATTATAACAAGTCTGCAAAGTGATATAAAAGACAGAGTTAGTCATGTAGCAAAGAATGCTGTAATTGCTCCACCATCCTTTTACTTAATTGCCCTCACTCACCCTGTCGGGAACAGCGGCACATACAGGAGAATCAACAGAGCAGCTCCAGTCACCGTAGCAAGGGAGGATCTCAGCCAGGAGCTCAGTTGGCAGAAGTTACAGTACTGGACTAGAGGGATGAGCAGAGCAGAGCACAGGAACATGGTGTACTGTAAAGAGTAGAGACAGTTAGTCACCACCAGGGGGCAATACTAACACAGGAGTTGGCCATTGTGACTAATGAAAATACTTGTTTCATTTTCCCATAAGTATATTCAGTTTCCTATAAGTAACAACTTTTCTCTTCCTGTTCTTTTTATAACCTTTCTTAGGCTACTGACATGCATAATCAGAAATCACTAGGTAGTAAATCATCACAGACAAATGCAAGGAGGTAATAATATTAATTAAAAAAATTAGTACCTTATCACTATTGCTCATTAAAAGGATACAAATAAAATGGGAATGCATAATGCCTGGGGGTGGGGGGGAGGGCAATTTTATTTCAATTAATATATATCATACATATGCAATACTAACCCTATACTAATCAATATTTTATGGGCCCCTCCACACCAGATATTAAATTGCTTGGTAATGCGTAGGACAATACGATGAGCATAAACTTTGCAAAGCGTGTCCTTTTATCAGCAATGGAACTCCAACAAGCATACATGGAGTAAACAAATGTAGCCACCACTTAGCACATAGCCACATGTGATGAAGAAAACACACATTGCTTTGTCATTTGTTGGAGGGGCATCTTCATGGCCTGTAAATGTCTGTGGAGAATGCAAAAAACAACACAATGCGTGTTGGTGCAGGTGCAAAAACAGCTGTATAAGTGTGATTTGGCCCAATGTTTCCCTAGATCCTTAGCAATATGACCATTAGCAAGGGGTTGCCATGTATTAGATACTATTTATTCATTATACAGAATTGTTAATAACATTTTCCTACCTATTCTGAGACTAAGTTTTTTCTTTCA
This sequence comes from Nanorana parkeri, assembly GCF_000935625.1. Lineage (NCBI taxonomy): Eukaryota > Metazoa > Chordata > Amphibia > Anura > Dicroglossidae > Nanorana > Nanorana parkeri. The sequence continues at coordinate 3,352,071 of NW_017306287.1, forward strand.
TATTAATTGTTAAGACAGTATCATCTTACAGGTTGTGGAGAGAGGACATAAGCCCTCCAACCAAATTAGTGCGTAGCACAGTAAGGCCCCATATGTGACATCCATCATCTAAGATTGAATGGACGGCACCTGTCTGAAAGGGGCCTAAAGCCTCCTTAGAACAGAAGGTATACACATGTCTCGTTCCGTCACATATCCCTAAAATAGGAAGATTATTCTTAATCACATGCAGTAAGTAGGAGGCATAGAGGAGCGCTGTCCTTGAGTCCAACCAATAGTCACTAAGTAGTTGCTTCCTTAGTATTGCTCCATAAGGGACACCTGGACTTAGAGGCAGATATCTTTCAGGTCTAATGCCAGCAGGTAATCAACTGGTACAAGGCACTCTTCCTATGTTCCTCCTGCTCCCATACATCCACCACCAACTACTTAGTGATTATCGGTTAGACCCATGGATAGCGCTCTTGTTTGTCTACACTTATGTGATTGATCAATATAGGAGGAATGGGAATACATTAATGACCAGTAGGGGACATCTATAAAACTATATATATTGGACCTGTAGGGTGCAAAAAGCCTTCAGAGATCCGTGCAGGTGGTTGGGCCTGCTATGTTTTTTACCTGCAGCATGCCCCCGACACCACAAGTGAGTCTCCTGCCACTGGATGTGCCACAATCATCTCACATGCTGTTTAGTATTAAATTACCCCCAGTCCTGACAAAGCTGGCTGCGAAACTCTTTAATTCTGCCGCTTTGATTTTCTCAATGGACATAACAAATATACCTTGGACCAATGATGGCAACTTATATATCCAATAAAAAAATATGATGTGTATATAATTAACAAAATGGACATGATGTGATTGTGGCTTATGGAGGTACTTTTGTCATATAGGAGGATTAATGTTTATCACATTTTATTTTTATATGTATTCTTTTATACAATAAACTAAGAATTATTTTAAATTCATATGAGCTGGCATCTACAAAACCCAGTTCTAGTAAAATTACATTCAATTTTATTCTCTACATTAACACTGTGTGCCTCCATAACTGTTCCTTTTATATACATGCTGTGTTTTTCTATCCAGATAGCACAGCATGACTTGATTCACTGGAACTATTGATAGGCTAATCTGGTTTATTTGACTTAAATATAAGCCTTTCTCAGTGCCATCTACTTCTCTGAAGAGGCCCAGCGCCTGCTGATGACTACTGATAAAAATACACTATTAATATACTGTATAAGGTATAATTATGGTATGTAAAAATACCAACATGTTATAATAAAATACTGATAAAATAATAAAGAAATCATTAAAAATCACTATAGATTTCCCATTAAACTTTAGTGGCAGGTCCTCTTTAACCAATATACCCTTATAAAATAATTCATACTCGTATTTTGTTGAAGAAATCAGCAGTCAGGTTGGAGAAGACGACAGCAGCTGGCAGAGAGACGAGAACAGTGCCGATAAGATGACGAGGAAGATATCCGGAGATCATTTCCAGGAGACGCCTAGTACACAGGAACATGTCCTCCAGATAGAAGGCCATCCTGGAAAGTGAACACAGGGACATAAATGCCAATAAATTAGCTTCTAATGAAAGGTATTTGTTGAAAGCAACTGGTCAGAAAGGAAAGCTGTCTTTACTGATTTGTTTCTTTACATGCAAGTCCAGGGGTTGTCACCCTTATTCTTCATCACTTTGTTGGTCACAGGCCTGGAACAAGCATTTGCTCATTCTGTTTGAAGTGAACACATGTCGTGTTCTTGTGGGGCAAAGCAACAGGTTAACCACACAGTGGCATAGTAGTTAGTAGTGACAGAAGCCTTGTAGCCCTGGGGGTCCCCGTTTCGAATTCCGACCCGGACACTCTCTACAAGCAGCCTGCAAGTTCTCCCTGTGCTTGTTTGGGTTTCCTCCGGGTACTTGGGTTTCCTTCCACACTCCAAAGACATGCTGGAAGGTTAATTGGCTCCTGTCTAAATTGGCCCTGTATGTATGCATGTGAGATAGGGACCTTAGATTGTAAGCTCCTTGACGGCAAGGACTGATGTGAATGTGCACTATATAAAGTGCTGCGCAAAATGGTCGGCACTACATAAATACCTGTAATAAATACATGTAATTTTCACCCAATGGCTGCTAATTCTTACCTTCAATTCACTCCCCTGCTGCCCTGTTTACCCGACAGAGTGTAAAGAAAAAGCCATGTGTGCATGCTCCATGTAGATCTGGTTGGAACTTAGACATGGCTAATGACTTTCTAACTACAGATGACTTGACGTGACATGAGTCTGGCCATTGGAATGGTCACTCAGACACCCAGAGCTGTCACGTGGGAGGAAGGGGAGTTTGTCACATGTCCCTCAAACCCAGCAGTATTGGGTATATCTCATTGCTTCAGTGGGCACCCAAAGCAGCAAGGAAGCAAGAAAATAGGGAATATATGCAGCTGGAGAAGGGGGGAGCACCAATAAAGTGAATGTGTTGATTTGCCCTGCTCTGCCCTTTGCCCGATGTTTCAATGCATATATTTTGCATTGAAACATTGGGGTTCAATGCAAAATATAAACCATCATCTTCTTAAATACCACCTCCATTTATACATAAATAAAAATGAAAAAGTAAAAATAAAAAAAATGGATATATCATAGATATTTGCTGCACACGCCTATTTGTAATTTAATGTTATTAACAATTTCCTTTCCATTTAAAACTGAAGCTGCTGTAATTTTCTAAAACTGTAAAGAAAAATGCAATGCAATATGTCGACCTAAAGGCGTTCTGTACACAGTTGGTGTACAGAACGATTCCGTAAATGTCAATCTCCTGCTTCTGTGATTGGCTGACTGATTTTGCCAGAGGTCTGCACTAAATAAAATTTTAGGCATCCCCTGCAATAGGAATTACATCTATAAGCACCTTCACCGCTGCTCCATCTACTCACCTGACAGAGACAAGTAAGGAGATGAACCCAAGGAGACCGCAGACAACAAGGACGATGAGCACCAGTGTTGTTAGGGACATAGGAACTGTAGGTGGCTTCAGGAAACAAGCAATGGAAAGGAGGAGGAAGATGAAGAAACCCAAGAAGACATCCAGCAGGGAGCTGAAGGTGGCACTGGCGAATGTTTTTACTGGAGCCATCCGCATAACCTGCAGACAGAGGAGGCAATGTTACCATGAGTTAAAGGGACAGGCCACCTAAGACTGGTATTTCAGTTATGGATGAACGCAGGTTGGACTCTACAGTACGAGTAAGACTGCTGCTGATGACGTCTTTTTGCTGCAGAAGGGGAAGTCTCAATGCACCATCCTACATTAATTCAGGTGGCAGACCTGGACCTGGTAGCCTACCTGCCACTTGGATTAATTTAGGTTGGCACATTGAGACTTTCCCTTCTTCCACAGAAGTTATCAGCAAAGCCTATGAGGGCCTATTTCACCTATACACACCCTTCAAGTCCGCTTTAACAGTGCCTTGTGGGCACATACTTCCTGACACATTGCAGCAGTCATCATCATACTTTGCTATCATTTCATAATGAGCTTTAAAAAACCAACTGGTGTAATTAAATACCCAATAAACAGCCCAATACCCCTTTAAAGGAACAAAAAAAAAATCTGGTCAAACCAGTGAGCAAAGTCATGACTTACCATCTTAGTGGTAAAGCAAAGGTACCCAAAAGGTAGGATGGCTCAGAAAATAGAGGCAAAAGCCTTGTGCATTCCTGATTACCAGGGATTGTCATTGTACATTGTACTGACACCAGAAGTCACTGCACTACATTTTAATGTAAATGGTTAATCTCTCTTTTCCTGCACCCAGCCCCCTTCGTCAGTCTAAGGGCCTGTGTCAATGGGCTATGGGCTTGTATCGATGACATCAGTTTGAGGTGCTTCTGAGATGATTCAGAATTCATTGACAGGTGCATTTGACCTTTTTCTGACCTGCATTTGAACTGCTGCAAGCGGGTTTTGCATTCCCTATAGACATGTATTGCAATGCAATACCCACTGCAAGCGAACCAAAGCCTGTCGACATATATCTTTAAACTCATCTATTCCCGATCCAGCAACCAGGCCACACAGTAAGTTGTCAAAATACTCCAAGCTGGGCCCTTACATGTGCCCTGCGCTCTCCATTTAATCCTATGGAGAGTTCATCCTCTGTGCACTGGGGGCAGGAGAAGCTACAACCTAACGCAGCAATCACTGCTTTAGCATTACAGCAATATATGGTTCCACAAATTCTATATTAGACCCCCTTTTTTATATTTGCACTTTGCTGGGCAGACGCTGTCTGGTCTGGTGCAGGTTAACTAGTACATGTACACTCAGTTTGCAGCCTGGCTCTACTGGTGGGAATGAATATTGTCCACAGTGGGACATATATGGCTGCTCTATTATGAATGTGTGACACTGCTACGGATTATTACCTCCTCCTGGTAGCTGGCTCGATATGACATTTCCAGCTCCTTGTCTTGAAAGTTCAGGCTGAAGCGGTTAATTGGCGGCTTAAAGAAGTAATCTTTCATTAGGCTGGAAAACAGAAACAGGTCAGTGAGGGAAGCTTTGATGTCTTCTGAAAGCCTATGAAGACTTGGCCAACCCAACACTTAACTTCTATAATCCACATATGTACAGTACATAATGACCAGTGCCCATATATATTTGTATCTATATTGATTAGTCCTGTATGTTCTACTACATCTTGTCCCCATTGTTTGTATAATAATCCAGTCCATATATTTCCATCTATCTCCGTATATCTATACTAAGACATTACTATATGTTATCCTCCTCCAATACATTTTGACCTGTCCTGTAAAGTCTACAGCATTTACGTCAACATCTTTTTCCCAGCATATGAATATAGTGACCAGTTCTGTATCTTCTGGTCTATTATATATCATCCACATGTTAGACATCCTAACTCTCCCGGATGTTCCGGGAGTCTCCCGCTATTAGATAGCGGCTCCTGGCCGCCAGGGAGAGAAACATTTTCTCCCAGAAAGGTTTACTCTACTCGATCTAGCAGAGTAAACATTTCCCTGCTGTTTTTTTTTTTTTTCAGTCAGAGAGAAAAAAAACAGCATAGGAACAGAGCAATGAATAGCTGGTCTTCTACTGGCTATTTCAATTTGCAATAGCCAATAGCAGACTACCTATTGCACCCGCCCACTGCTGCTGCCAATCAGCAGAGGTGGACCTGAAGTTCTCCATCAGGTCCTCCTCTACTGATTGACAGCAGCAGAGGTCGGGTGCAATAGCCAGCTTGCTATTGGCTATTGCAAATTGAAATAGTCAATAACAATCTAGCTATTCATTCCAATGCTGTTTTTTTTAACCGTATTCTCTTTTTTTATTCTGACGGCAACCACTGTCAGAATACTAAAAAACAAACCCAGCAGATAGAATGGGAAGCAATAGCTTCTTTGCTATCTGCCATAATTTCAGGGGGGGAGGAAGCAGAGGGCACCTCTCTGAAATGAGAAGGGCACCTCCCTAAAATTATGTTTTTTATGTTGGGATCCCTAACATGTCAACACATGAATGTGAACTGTCTAGTTTTCCATGGTCTTTGTACCCTCTATTTTTTATTGGAAGACATCATTGACTCGTGTCTTGTAGTGTTTCCTAAAGTGTTCTCTAAAGATTTGCAATTACCTGTCCTCTTTAATAACTTCCACAAAGTGGGCATCTGTCTTCTCCCGGATGTTCTTGAAGCGGAGGGGGAGCAGAGCAGACTGATCCATGCTGACTCCACACCAGCGACCCTTTTCTTGGAGCATCTCATACAGGGAGGCTTGACTGTTGTTCAGGGTTTCTTCTGGAGGTGGGGTCAACAGACCGTTCTGGGTCTTTAAGTGCCGACCAATGGCTGTAGGCTGGGAAAAAGGAATCCAGATGTGTGATACCTTTGCCCATCTCTGCATTTTATAGAAGGCTCACCTATGTTGAAGGGTATGTAAACCCTAACATTTCGCTAATACTATCCCTGTTTTGGTATATTTGTTTGAAAGCAGAAACAAATAGCAGTTGATCCTGATGGAAATCAAGTGAGCTTCTAACTTCCTGCAGTGTGCTCTTTAGTTGACTTCAGTGAACTATAGAACCTAACACACTTCCTAACACACTTCCTTTTCTAGGGTGACAAAACCGCTCCTTCATAAATACAATACAACGAGCATCCTCATCCTGGAACAGGAGTGATTACATGAAAAAAACCCTTTAAAAAGGAATTTAGCAACCACACCTAAGGACTGGTAAGCTGGAATATATTATATTTTTTTTATATGTGTTTTTAGTTAATCATACAAGTTAAGACTCCAGATAGCACTTCAGTTTCCCAACTCCACCCCCACAGTAATATAAAGGTAGTCTTACTCTTCTTGTTGGAATTATTTGTTTTTCATTACAGGGAACAGTTGAGACGGTTATTACAGCAGGAAGAGTCATATGATATGACTCTTGATATTGGGGAGCAAACCTAAACATTTCTTTTATGACAATCCTGCAACTGATGTGCTTGAGGGAGTAATTTAAGCCAACATTACCCAAATAATTTTGGCAGACTAACCCATTAACTGGACTTACCCGGTTTGCTGCTCCTTTCCATTCATCTGGGGTCCCATTGGCTGCAGAAGCACCTTCCTCCACTTTCTCTTGACCTGCGGTGTCTCCACATGTTGGACAACTCTGAAAACAGGCAACAATAACACATTACTCACTAATCCATAGATAAATCAGGCAATGCATTCCCAAATAACTTCACTGTCTGTACTGCCACCTAAAGGATAACCAGCTTTGGCTACACTATAGCTGTAATAAAACTATTCCATCCTAAGGGCCTTCATCAGTAGTGAGAATGGTAATGATGTGCAGTAATCCACAGTAACCAATCACATTTCAGGGTTCTTTTTTTTTCTATTAATGAAGATTTATGATTGGTTGCCGCCTTATTTAATAAAGCACCAAAGGTGCCTACTGACATTAACAAATGTTCACTTGATCCAATCATTAATGGTGAAATGAAGATTTGTCATTAGACTTCCCCAAAGCCCCCTTGTCAAGCCTTTGATTGGGATAGATTTTTCTCTATTGTGTTCCCCCACAACAAGCAACCACCAGGGGTATCAAACAAGCACCCCTCCATTCTCTCTAGAACCAAGCATGAATATTCACTCAATTGGAACATCTGGTGCAGATGCCTAATGTCTGTTTGCAGATAATTAAGTTGGTCATATACTTTACAGTCTGATTGCAATCTCCTTTAGATTCACCAAAACGATATAATATTAGGGTATACCTTAACAGTCCATTCAATGTGTATCCAATCAGGCAAGTCCCTTATACTATATGGTTGTTTGCAGATCTAAAGGAAACTGTACACATTGTAGTGTGTATAACCAGATTTAGCAGTGACAGTCAGATTTTATATGTTTATAATTATTATCCCTGACACTTAAAAAAAAAAAAGGCTTAAATGTTAGGTATATTAAAAAAATACCAAGAAATTCTAAAAATCGCATCAAAATTCACATTCAGAGAAAAAATCTGAACAATTACACAAGATGTGAACCCCTACTGAAAAAAACACCAAAAACAGCGCTTATCGTCCTACAGGGTCACACAAAAGAACTGCAGGAGTCTCCCTGGTGCATTGTGGGAAATGTGACATTGATGTGCTCACGTCCTTAAAGTTAGGGATCTGATGTGTGTTTGTGTATGCTATGACGACCTCTCTGCAGGCAGCCCGGGGACATTAATAGATTGGGATTCAATGTGAGCCTCATTAAGGCTGCACTCCTTCCACACACCCATGGGGAGAAGGACCCGGGGGTGCTGTAATTAATTGCTGCTAATGAGGAAAGAGGGTGGCAGGGGATTCATCCTGGGGACAATCTCTTAGCATCCTGCTGAGATCAACCATTAACCCCTACCTGACTCATGGGCGGTCAACATGCCAAAGTATTTCAAGGGCCACTAAACTTCTATCACAAAAGATTTGTGCAAAAACACTTTTGAAGGAAAACAACATTGAACCCTTATGAACATAATTGTGCTCCTTCAGTTTCCTAAAATACTGTACTGCAAATCTTTGGTCACTTGCGAAGTTTCTCTTCTTTTTCCTTTTCTCCCATGGAATTACATTGGTCTTCTCCAACATTAAACAGCAACATGTGAAATCAAACAGTGTCAATGCCATTCAATGAATATTACAATGAACTCAAGCTGAGGAAATATGGAGGCGGCTGCTGCTAAACCCATCTTCTGTAAATGTTAGTTCACTGGCTGTCAAAACTATCCACTGTCTTCAGTTTGTTTCTATGTATAGTTTGTAATTATACATGTACATAGGGGCAGTCATATTTGCTCATTACATATTCAAGCTCTACTTCCTGCTTTACAGTGCTACACAGTGGTTGTATTTTACTGCTCATTCTTACAATGAAAACCTGTAAGTCAGCTGACTCACTGCAAACCAGTGAGGCATTGGGGAGACTTCTCACCAATGCCCTCCATGTGTGGTTGATATTTTTTCTCAACTGGATCTCTGCCCAGAACATGGACAATACATTTAACAATTAGTAAAAAAAAACATTTTAAACAAGACCTCCCTGACCTCTGTAGCTGCAGGCACTATGGAGTAATTTATCCTCAAGGATCACAACAAAGTCTCTGAAGTTGGGTTTCAGTCGTTTCTAATGGTTTAAAAGGCAGAGGAATTGCACTAAGCAACTTTAAGCACCATTTAGGTACTTTGAGAAATTGGCTATTTCCATATTAAAGTCTGGAGACCCCAGAAAGCACTTGACTGATCTGCTAATACCTTATGCTACTGCTAGGCTTACTCCTTCTGATATTAGTTGGTCACTTTTGATTTAACCATAGCTTCAGCCATTCTCAACCAGGGTTACGTGGAGCCTTAGGCCTTCTCCGGAGGTTGCTAGGGGCTCCTTGAGCTGCAGCTGATTGACATCTCATTTGATGGTGGCTACATAGTCCTGGGGCCAATGCCACTTGGTGGAGCCAAGGAGCATTCTCCCCAATGACCACCAATGTAAGGGACATGCTTCCTATTGACCACCAATGTAAGGAACATTCTTCCCAATGGCTACCAATGTAATGAGCATTTTCCCTACTGACTACCAATGTAAGGGGCATTCTTCCCACTAACCACCAATGTAGGGATAATTCTTCCAACTGACCACCAATTTTAGGAGTATTCTTCCCATTGACCACCAATGTAAGGAGTGTTCTGCTCACTGACCACCAATGTAAGGAGCATTCTTCCTAATGGCAACGAATGTAAGGAGCATTCTTCCCAACGACTACCAATGTAAGGAGCATTCTTCCCATTGATCACCAATGTAAGAAGCATTCTTCCCACTGACCTCCAATGTAAGGCACATTCTTACTACTGATTACCAATGTAAGAAGCATTCTTCCCACTGACCTCCAATGTAAGGAGCACTCTTCCCACTGACCATCAATGTAAGGAGACTTCTCCCCACTGACCCCAATTAACTGGTTTTAGCAGGGCTTCCTCAAGACCTGAAATTTGTTTAGATGCTGGAAGGTGTACACAACATTGTGAGGAGTGTCTCAGCACATAATAGAAACATTAATAGTTGGACCAGTCGGTTTGTAGGAACTGAGACACATAATACAGGCTTCCTACTGATTTAAGGCTCATCATGCAATATCCAATCTCTGTTCCTAGCCTATCACTTCCTGTGCAGAGTCTCACTCACCTTTAGCTTTTCCGTGTGTGTGCATTGAAGAAGGGATTCGCTGGCACTGTCTGAGAGGAGGGTCCCTACACCGTGTGGAGTCTGTGCGCCACTGCCAGGGTCCGATCCCTCCTGTAATGGGAGCAGAGTCTGGGAACAACTGCAGCTTGGAACCCGTGGCCTCCGTCCGGAGATCAGGAATGTCTTCAGGCCTGCAAGAAACAAGGCAACATTACTTACAATCACACATCACTAGTTAGTAAATCACTGCTGATAAATGCCAGGACTTTCTATTACATGGTGGTACTGTAACAATTGAACCAAAGAATATAACTGCGGTTGGTGTTGGGGGCCAGAAGTGTATATGTGTCTTTTGTTGAGGGAAGGGGGCTGTATATAAGGCCGTATTGGGTATTGTTATAGGGGGCTTGTTTGGATAGAGTGGAGAAAGGACAGATGCTATGTTGCTAAGCTTTTTTGCTCAGTTGTCCCTTACATCCTGTTCTGTTGAGACAACAGGAAGTTAGAGGAAATTCTACATTTGACAGTTGTCTCACAGTCAGGTTTCCCTACTGTAAGATTACCCTTTACCTTCTTTTGCGGTGACAACTGCCAATGGTGGAGTTGCTACTCCTTGTCGGTGGCAGTGCCAACTGTCAGTGGTGGGTTTACCCCTCAATGCTTGTGGCAGTGACAACTGTCAATAGTGGGTTTACTCCTCCTTGCCAGTGCCAGTGACAACTAGTCAAGATCTGTTAGTGATGGGTTTACCCCTACTTGTCGGTGACAGTGCCATCTGTCAATGGTGAGCTTACCCCTGACTGTCTGTGCCAGTAACAACTGTCAATGGTGAGCTTACCCCTGACTATCTGTGCCAGTGACAACTGTCAATAGTGGGCTTACCCCTACATGTCTGTGGCAGTGACCACTCTTAATGGTGGGCTTTCCCCTCCTTGTCTGTGGCAGCGACAACTGTCAATGGTGGGCTTTCCCCTCACTGTGTGCCTGTCTGTGCCAGTGGCAAATTTTAATTGTGGGATAACCCCTCACTGTCTGTGCCAGTGACAAATGTTAATGGTGGGATTGCCCCTCACTGTCCGAGCCAGTGACAAATGTTAATGGTGGGATTGCCCCTCACTGTCCGAGCCAGTGACAAATGTTAATGGTGGGATTGCCCCTCACTGTCCGAGCCAGTGACAAATGTTAATGGTGGGATTGCCCCTCACTGTCCGAGCCAGTGACAAATGTTAATGGTGGGATTGCCCCTCACTGTCCGAGCCAGTGACAAATGTTAATGGTGGGATTGCCCCTCACTGTCCGAGCCAGTGACAAATGTTAATGGTGGGATTGCCCCTCACTGTCCGAGCCAGTGACAAATGTTAATGGTGGGATTGCCCCTCACTGTCCGAGCCAGTGACAAATGTTAATGGTGGGATTGCCCCTCACTGTCCGAGCCAGTGACAAATGTTAATGGTGGGATTGCCCCTCACTGTCCGAGCCAGTGACAAATGTTAATGGTGGGATTGCCCCTCACTGTCCGAGCCAGTGACAAATGTTAATGGTGGGATTGCCCCTCACTGTCCGAGCCAGTGACAAATGTTAATGGTGGGATTGCCCCTCACTGTCCGAGCCAGTGACAAATGTTAATGGTGGGATTAGCCCTCACTGTCTGTGCCAGGGACAAATGTTAATGGTGGGATTACCCCTCACTGTCTGTGCTAGTGACAAATGTAAATGGTGGGATTACCCCTCACTGTCTGTGCCAGTGACAAATGCTAATGGTGGGATTACCCCTCACTGTCTGTGCCAGGGACAAATGGTAATGGTGGGATTAGCCCTCACTGTCTGTGCCAGTGACAAATGCTAATGGTGGGATTACCCCTCACTGTCAGTGACAGTGACAAATGTTATTGGCACCAGTTTGGGGCATTATGTCACTTTAAATAAGTAGTAGGCAACCTTGGCACTCCAGCTGTGGTGAAACGACAAATCCCATCATGCCTTAGCCTCTTGGAGTCATGCCTGTGGTTGTCAAAGTCTTGGAATGCCTCATGAGATTTGTAGTTCCACAACTGCTTTGAATAGTACATTACTTTACTTTACACTATTGTAGATAAGGTTTGGGTATAGAAGGGCGACAGTAAGTGTGTGGCTGTCTTAATATCTACACCCGGCACAGATGGGATGCATTTCTGTGTACATGGTACGTACGACCAGGGCTGCGCTCACACAGTTCCACTCGAAAATGTCAGACTGAGAAATGGCTATCTGTATGGAAGCAGTATATGGTTCTGCTTTGAATCCCGGCTTTATTTCCTAATACAGCTATCAAAGTGACCAGATCTTGACTAGACCTCAGATTCCAGCCATCTTTTAAGAGGTTCCATAATCTATGGGACCTGGCAGAGTCCTGCAGTATGTCTACACATGTATAGGAACTATGGACCTTGTAGAGAACTGCAGTATGTCTGCGCATGTGTGGGATAGATGGGACCTGCAGAATGTCTGCACATGTGTGGGAACTATGGGATCTGACAGACACCCATAGCATGTCTGTACATGTGAGGTATCTATGGGACCTGGTAGAGACCCAAACATGTCTTCACATGTGAGGGATCTATAGGACCTGGTAGATACCCAAAACATGTCTGCACATGTGTGGGATCTATTGGACCTTGCAGAGAACTGCAATAAGTCTGTGCATGTGTGGGTTCAATGGGACTTGCAGAATGTCTGCGCATGTGCGGGAACTATGGGACCTGGCAGACACCCATAGCATGTCTGTACATGTGAGGTATCTATGGGACCTGGTAGAGACCCAAAACATGTCTGCACATGTGTGGGATCTATTGGGCCTTGCAGAGAACTGCGGTACGTCTGCGCATGTGTGGGATCGATGGGACTTGCAGAATGTCTGCACATGTGTGCGAACTATGGGACCTGGCAGACACCCATAGCATGTCTGCACATGTGAGGTATCTATGGGACCTTGCAGAGACTGACAATGTGTCTGCGCATGCACAGAGTTTGGCAAACTGCCTTTTTGGGTGTGTGACATAGGAGGCGAACTACATTATCCTCACGAGGCCAGGATTCAGGAAGTGGCCCGAAAACAATTTACAAAATAGGTATTTACTTTTCTCATTTTGTTTTATTGACAGCAAGAATTTGAGAGGGCGTTGGGAGGAGGCAAGAGAGAGAAAGCTATTTTTATGGGTAAAGGTCTGCTTTAAGTCATGACCGATGCTGCCCAGCCAAAAACGAAATCATATTATTGGCTGGAGTTGTTCTTAGAATGCGAATGGTAATGTGGGAATGTTTAGTCCATAGATAGCACAATTTTAGAAAAAATACTTCCGTTTTGGCACGAGATAAAGACGGTGCTTCTTTCTAGGAACATTGATTAAGACTCCACTGGTAATAAATTATTCTTGATATAATAACCACTAACCCAATAAAGAACATTTTATTTTTACATTTGGCGCCTTTCCCACCCTTGGAAAAAAATACAGTGCAGATCAATCTGTGCGATCGATTGCAGCTCGCCGTTCCTTAGCTGGAATTGGCAGATAAATATACTCCATGAAAAGCAGCTGCAACCTAAACGTTTCTAGGAAGTTAGGCGCCTGATGTCCGGGGATCTTTTCATCAGATCCTATGATATTCAGATCAGATCTTGGGAAAAGTCCAATCTGGTGGCAGTAGCTTTGAGATTTAATCAAAGGACTTAAGCTTAGGCAGTTGTTTTAGCTGACGCTGGTGTAACCATTCCATATTCTATCCTAAACAAAAACAAAATGGCTTCAGATTTACTTTGAATTGTGGGTATCATTTGTTTTTTAGTTTTGGATAGTAAGGAATGGTTTAAAACCACTGCCATATTCTGGTTTTTGCTGTCTGTATGTCATTGGGGAAATATCCCTTTACTTCCTGTCCCAGAGACACAACAGGAAGTTATAGGAAATAGCCCATAGTGAAAGGAACTCTCCCCAGGACAGGTGTCCCCATTAGACGATATTCATTCACCTCTTGGGTAGAGCACTAAAATTTTGGATTTCTCCTCACTTTCGTTCTCGGTGACAATGATCGCCAGTTAAAAAAAACTGGTGGTCACAGAAACCTTCTCCAAAATGCTAAAAAAATAAATAAAATGTCTCCTGTCCCTTTTGGAGGGAATTATCCTCACTTCCTGTCCCTCTGAACCCCTGTCAACAGGGCACAAAGTGAGGGAAACATTCTTCTGCCATAGGGACACAGGCAGCAACAAAAACCTGTCAGAGGCTGCCTGGACTATTTTTTTAGTTCTGGGGTCTAAAAAGGGTTAAAATAGAGGTGGGCAACTCCGGCCCTTCAGCTGTTGTGGAACCACAAATCCCATGACACATTGAGAGACTGACAGTTACAGGTATGACTCTCCGGGGGCAGAGGCATGTTGAGATTTGTAATTAAAGCACAGCTGGAGGGCCGGAGTTGCCCATCCCTGGTTTAGAAGAACCTCTGCTAGATTTTTGTTGCTCTCTGCTGGTAAGATTCACCTTCTCTCTTTATTCTATAGTCCATTTGTCAGTGGTGACCATTGTGGATATAAGGGAAGTGCTCGCCAATATATTCATCCCAGTCTCCGGGACACTGGCACCCCTGCCTACGGCCCACACTTAACACGTTCACCTAGCGCCAGTGCTTCCCAGATCATGCCCACTTTCTGGGTAGCTCCCCCCAGATCACGTCTACTTTCCCTGTTTCCCAACCCTAATTATACATGGGACACCCACTCATGGCTGCAATCAGTTGATACCCCTTTTTTGAGTTACTGCCCATGCCCAGTAACTTATACAAATGTAGTGCTGTGATCTCAGGACACAGCCCGGGACACAGCATCCCTGAAACAAGGCCCCTAGATCAAGGGTAGGCAAAATATGACCCTCCATCTGTGGTTAAAATAAAATCCCATAAGGCATTGCAAGACTTAGACAGCCACAAGCATGACTCCCAGAGGCATGATGGGATCTGTCGTCTCAACATGAGACCCAGGTTCCACCACATCGCCCTAGATCCAGGACTTTCTTGTCAAATAAAAGACAGTCAGTTACACGGCAGTTAGCAACCATACAAGCAAGACAATCAGCAACCATGCATTGGCATGTGGTCCTCAGGCCACAGATTGGGCTGAAGGCTTTAGATGATTGGAATCTATGCAAGGGCATGTGGCCCTCGGGCCACAGATTGGGCTTAAGGCCTTAGATAGTTGGCATCTATGCAAGGGCATGTGACCCTCAGGCCAGGGATTGGGCTGAAGACCTTAGATGATTGGCATCTATGCAAGGTCATGTAGCCCTCGGGCCACGGATTGGGCTGAAGGCCTTAGATGGTTGGCATCTATACAAGGGAATGCTGCCCTCGGGTTACAGCTTGGGCTGAAGGCCTTAGATGGTTGGCATCTATGCAAGGGCATGTGGCCCTCAAGCCACAGATTGGGCTCTTAACCTTAGATGGTTGTCATCTATGCAAGATCATATGGCTCACGGACCACAGATTGGTTGGCATCTATGCAAGGAAATGTGGCCCTTGAGCCAAAGATTGGGTTCAAGGCCTTGGATAGTTTTTGTTATTTTTATCTTGCTAAGAAGCAGCTTTCCCCACCAATGGCAGGTTCACCGCCATAATGGGACATTTTGCACCTGAGTAAAACAACATAAAAAAAGTTACTAGCAAAAACCAAGGCTGGCTGAATCCTGCACTGCTATTTCTACATATAAACATTTCTCAGCAAAGGGGGAGACATGGTATACAACACTGAAAGCTTTCTTAATCTTTCTTAATCTAGCAGCTGCACACCAAAGGCAGCTGTGGTCATGATGAGAGTGTGCGTGTGAGGCACAAAACCGCCATACTGTACATTGCAGAGGAGCAGCTGGGCAGACGGGCGATGACAGCGCTATTGTACAAAGTGACCAGCAGGTGGCAGCACACAATACACTTAATATTTCCTGCAAACTGGTACAGAGTGATAGAAGAGTGCTAAGGATTATTATTATTATTATTATACAGGATTTATAATGCGCAAACGCTCTGACAAATGACAAATCCCATGCCTCTGGGGGACTTGTAGTTCTTGGAATGCCGAGGTTGCCTACTCCTGCTGTATACAATACATAAAACACGGTTTGCAATATTAAAGCGCATTGATAAGATTGGTTTAATCACATTTATACCTAAAAACATTAAAAAGGACTACAGTTCCCCTTTAAAAAAAGACTGATGCTAAATACTAGTTATATCTAAACTAGCTGCATAACATGATCCTGACGTCATTTCGGAGAACCTACAAGCCCTTTCCTTGTTAACAGTCATACATGGTTATAAGAAGTCAAGAAAATTAGAAGCAGCGACTGTCCACTCACATAGATCTCTGTGATGGGGATGCACAGTGTGGCTTCCCCTGAACTTATGTATTTGTTTTAGTTTATTTGGTACGGATTAGCGGGAGTGTGGACGGGTATGAAAACTGTATTAAGCAGCTTGCATGGCCTTAGGGTCATGTGATTAACATAATACAAATTCAGCCCCAGAAATCTTCTACACCTCTTTAGGCTCATTCACAACACTGTTTTTACTCAATGGATCAATGCCAGTCGCTGCAAGGGCACACCAAAACAATTGCACTGTTCACAGCACAACGCTGGTGAGATGTGCAGGAAAAAGGAAGCCTTTTTCCCACAGCACACTGCATGGCACCGGAGGTCGCCAAAGCAAGGCGCGCCAGGCTGCTGTGCGGAGACCTTTATACACTTTGTACACTTCCAATAAAATAGTAACAACACAAGGGGGTGGGCACCAGCCGCATGCTAAAATGACCCGTGTGTGTACTCAACCTTTGTGTTTGATACATTGTAATGCTGGGCACACACCTTACAACCATCGCAAGACTTTTGTCTTGCAATGGTTGTAAGGTACTTAAAAAAACGTACGATCTGCCTATCTTGGACAGGCAGATCGTACTTGCGATGATTGCAAGCCGCGCCCCCCTGAGGGGCGGGCTTCCGATGACCGCAATGCCGAACGGGCAGTGTGCGCTTGCGCACACCGGCCCGTCCGGCTTTTATCTAACAAACATGCTACACACCCGCCGAACATCGTACGATGCTCGGCGGGTTTTCGAACATGTTCGTAAGTTTAAAGTCGTGCGACCTTACAGTAGTAGAGGTCACACGGCTTCCACACACCTTACGATAATCGTACGATCGCGGGATTTCCCGCGATTATCGTAAGGTGTGTGAGCACTCTTAGTCTCAGGTCTTTAAAAAAATACAAAATTGCTAACACAATTGTTCACGTAACAGTTACCTTCAAAAAGTGAACCTGTCATGAGACAAATATTAGGTTACTATTACTACCTTTACTCTAATAGAAAAAAAAAAGAAGCTAGCTACCTGGCTGTTATATAAAAGCCTATCTCCATGAATATTGAAGAACTCAAAGAAAAGTCCTTATGATATACTTATTTTTCATTATTATAATTATGATTAGGGATGCACCTATACTGATACTAGTATCAGTGCTGATACCGAGTATTTGGAGCAAGTACTCGGCCAAATGCTCCCGATGCCTATCCTGATACGGGAACTTCCGGTATCAGGAAGCCGGGCGGCGAGTCATTACATGACGCCAGGTTTCCTGATTATCCGGTAAGGCGGCTCCATGCTCCCTCGTCACCAATGAGCATGGAGCTGTTTCCCGTGCCAATCAGGAAGCCAGGGGTGAGTATTGACTCACCCACCAGCTTCCTGATTCACCAGAAAGCTGGCTCCATGCTCCCTCGTCACTTGGTGACGAGGGAGCATAGAGCCAATTTCCCTGCCAATCAGGAAGCTGGGGGGTGTATAATGAATCTGGGGCTGGCCAATCAGGAAGGCGGGCAGCGAGTCATTACCCGGCTACCTGATTGGCCAGAAAGCCGGCTCAATGTGTCCTCGTCACCTGGTGACGAGGGAGCATGGAGACGGTTTACTGGCTAATCGGGAAGCCGGGCGGCGAGACATTACAGCCCGCCCGGCATCCTTAATGGGACTTCCAGTATCGGTATTCCGTATCCGGGAATACCGGAAAAAAATATCAGTACTCGATACCGAAAAAACGGTATCTGTGCAGCCCTAATTATTATTATACAGGATTTATATAGGACCAACAGTTTGCACAGCACTTTACATCATATGGGGATACAGAACAATTACAATACCATACAAAGGATTAGAAGGAACCTGCTCATAAGAGTTTACAGTCTACAAGGAGGGGCAAGAGATACGGAAGGCAATAACTGTAGGGGATGAGCTGACTGAAAGAGTAGAGGTTTTACCGTTTTTAGTAGGAGGTTGAATAGCCTGCCCTGAAGAGGTGAGTTTTTAGGGAATGCCTAAAGGCAGGCAGATTAGGAGGTAACCGGTGGTGGTAGAGAGTTCCAGAGGATGGGAGAGGCCCTGGAGAAGTCCTGGAGGCGAGCATGGGAGGAGGTGATGAGGGAGCTAGAGAGCAGGAGATCTTGGGAGGAGAGAAGAGGATGGCTTGGGTGATATGAAAGGTGTCTTTTAAACCGTATCATACCAGAAGGATACCTGGAGTCTGCTGTCAGCCGTCCTGACACATGGACAGGGCTTAACGGCACTGACCATTTATCTGTCAGGATGTTGGCAACTGAAGAGCTGCTAATTTGCATGTTATCACGTCTGCCAGAGCCAGGAAACTAAACAGAGCGAACACTATTATACTGATAGCTTTCAACAGTTTCCTCACTGCATTCTATATAGAAAGATTACCATTTACAACCTTTCTTTAAACAAAGTATAAATGGCTGTAACCCTTTACAGCCAATCACAATTCACATTTTACTGATTTTAGTTAAATGAGTTCTATAGTCCCAGCATATCCTCTCCTGTTATAACATCAGCACTGTAATAGGAATACAAACTAAATTTGTTTTTTATAATGCAATCAAAGCTGGCTTGAAAAAATTCCTTTTTATGTAGTGAGCGCTGCCTGATCACTTTCATCAACGTCCTGGACTCCCAGTGTGCTTTGTGTCTCTTTCCCTGCTGCTTGATGTGATCCAATCTCCATTTATCAATACTACATATCCCATCATGCATTGCTTCCAGCAAGCAGTGATAATGTTACATTGTTCAGACGTTGAGTTGTAGTTCAGAAGGCAGCTCTGTGAGAGTGGGGACACTAGGAAGGGCATATTCACAGAGCTGAATGAAACTGGTAATGCATTGAAGAGGTACATCCTATGGGCCTCGTCAAAAAGTAAGTTTACAACCAGGGCCGGATTAACTCTCTCTGCTGCCCCAAGGACAGGTTCCTCAATGTGCCCCCCTACACGCCAACTCCTACCCCCCCAACCCGCCCCCCCAAACCAGGGCCGGATTTACTCTCTCTGCTGCCCCAAGGCCCGCTAACCCCCCCACCACCACCACCATGGAGAATGGCAGACCTGCAGGCTGCATACAAGTGATCTCATCGACATCGCCGAGATCACTTGTACAAAACAAGCGGCGGCTTCCCCGCTGTACATTTAGCTCCGCTTGCCCAAAGCAAGGCTAAATGTAGAAAACAACTACCCGCTCCGGATGCCCGGAACTGCATGTCCCAGGCATCAGGAGATAGGAATTCCACACCCCTGCTGCCCCTCTACTCCCTGCTGCCCCAAGACCGGGCCCTGGTTTGCCTTGTGGGAAATCCGGCCCTGTTTATAAACATCTAGATCAGGGGTGCCCACAAGGTCGATCGCGATCTACCAGTCGATCGCGTAGCGATCACTGGTAGATCGCCATGTCCTCTCCTCCCGCCGCTTCTCTGGATCCCCGCTGCTCTCCCCAGCGGGGATCCGAGAAGAAGTGAAGGAACCGGCGGCAGGGGAGGGCGGAGGACAGAGCTGCTGTCACTAACTAATGCAGAGCAGTGAGGAGAGAGAGAGACGCTCGGCCAGGATCTGACAGCCGGCGCCTCTCTCTCCCCTCACTGCTCAACCGTTCTGTCAGAGCGGCTACGCCACCCCCACCCCCCACGCGGCTCGTCGTATCCCCCTCTGCCCGGGAGAGCAGGGGGATCCAGAGAAGTTGCAGCCCCCCTGTGCGTGGACGAGCGGCAGAGGATGGGTACATGTCAGTAGTATGTAACAATCCTCTGTGCAGGACAAACACTGGAGCGATCGGCTGATCTGGGAAAGAGTGGAAGGGTGTGATTCCGACTAACGCCTCGGGCAAGGCACACCCGTTACTATGCAGACAAGTGTACAATAAAGCCGCCGTGATACAAAAATAAATAAATCTGTAGTGTTTGTGGATTAAAATAGAACCGCTCAGGAACATGTAGGCAGTTAGGTTATAAAAAGTCACGTCCATGGCGTTCAACCCAAAAAAGAAACCAAAACATACTTCCTTAGATCCTCAGAACAATAAATGTCACGCAAACATGGGGAGCAGCCATTTTGGGGACTTTCAATACTTCCTATTTGTCCTTTTAAGAATAAGTGCACTTTTATAGAAAGTGCACTCTTTCTTTCCGCCACCCCCATTTTTACGGGGTAACAATGACATAAAAACCCTAAATCCAGCCAGCGCATAGAACAGAACAACGCAGGACGTCGGACTATTTTTTGTCGTATGTATTTCAAACAAATCTCCCAGATTTTATGGAAACAACTAGTTTCCCAGGCAGCTTTACTTCCTGCCCATGACTGCCACTCCTCATTAGCCGATGCTCATTACACGATGGCGTGATCACACATGAAGGGTTTAGGGAACAAAGCTGCCCCTGAACACTTGACTGACACAAGTAACAAGCTTGTAATCCTGTCTTGTAGCACATAAACAGGTTCATTCTTGTGACATATAGATCACCAGCAAGTAATTAGGTTGCTGCTGCATCATGTGACACATGAATAAAGACGTGTATACATTGCACATATGTACGTTCTGCCTAAAGCCTGAAATGTTTCTCCATGGTCCAACCATGATTTGAGTGCACAGTAAGACGAGGTAAAAAAAAACTGTGTCTGTTTATTTTATTAAATCAGAACTCCAGCCAATAATAAGATACAAATGATTAGCCCATTAAAAGATAACAAGGCCAGCTTTGCTGCAATATTTATCTTCAAGCCAGAGTTTTCCCCCCTTGGTATCTTTTTCTGCCTCTAGATGTTCTCGATCTGATGACTAACATCACTCAACCCACTTTCCCTGAGCCCAGGTCCAGCCTGTGATTGGACAGTGAAAGGAAAAGCAGCACAGTGATGATCTCAGCTCTCTGTCACTCTGCTTTCTCCTCCTATCAGCATATTAACTTACTGGTTCCTTGTACTGCTTCCTCCACTCTCACTCCAGCCCTGCTCTTCAGGGACTGTAAGAGGCTGATACCAGGTCAGATACAGGTACTGCTTCCATTTTAAAAACACATTTACTGATGTAATACCGTGTTTCCCCGAAAGTAAGACCTAGCGCTATCTTCAGGGATTTCTGTAATATAAGACCTACCCCGAAAATAAGACCTAGTTCGGGGTAGGTCTTATATTACAGAAATCCCTGAAGATAGCGCTAGATCTTACTTCCGTGGTAGCTGCACATGTAATTAATTTTTACATGTTAAGAGCAGCCGCAGCTCCTGCCCCGCCCAAAAGCCCGCCCACACGGCAGCTGGCCGCAGCTCCACCGCCCGCATGCCCGATGGAAGCGACATATCATCCGCCGACACCGGCACTGGCAACAGCACGCCGCCTTCCGGGACCTCGTCCAGTCCTCCCCCAGCCAGGTAAGACATCCCCCGAAAATAAGACTTAGTGTCTTTTTTCCTGCAAAAAAAATAATAAGACAGTGTCTTATTTTCGGGGAAACACGGTAATGAATACTGAGCGGCACTGTCTTATGTCTTTTATATCTGCCTAGCGTTTGGTTTTACCACACTTCTGTAGCTGTAGACAGAGCCAGGGCCGGCCTTTGGGGTGTGCAGGCTGTGCGATATACTGTATAGGTGGCGTTATTTATTGTCTACTGTTGTTTTATTTAATACAAATTCTTATATTGTGCTTACAGGTTTAATACCTTTTGAATAAAAGTTTTATTTTTATCATAGCTTGTTATCTGTTTCTTGGGGACTTAACGGAATGGGAGGCTTTAAATGGAGTCGGTATTGGAGAAATGGGTGTGGCCACTGAAAGGGTGTGGTTACTGAGGGGTGTGGTTACTGAGGGGTGTGGTCACTAGAAGGGGGCTGTAAAGCTTTCTCGCACAGGGTGCCTAAAGGCCTAAGGCCGGTCCTGGACAGAGCCATCAGGGTCAGAAGTAAGTTTCACATCAATGCTAGGTGCGTTGTGCGATAGGTGTGATGTGCAATAGACATGTGCGATTCGTTTCGTTACGAATCGAAATTCGTACGAATTTTCCTGAAATTCTGAATTTCGGAGCATCCAAAATCCGAATGGCAGTTTCCGAATTATATCGGAAATAGGAAATTCCGTTAACGAATTTCGGATCCGAATTTCTTTGAAACAGGAACTAATATTACCCCTGTAAATGAGGTTGAACAGCATGACAAGATTTTTTTTTAATCCAAGATACGGATCCGCTGCTGCTGATGCATTACAATACACAGTTACACACACAGGCAGGAAATACGAAATTCCGTTGACGTATTTTCGTTCCGTTACGAACATTCGTTATATTAAAGTTAAAAAGCAAAGTACATTTATATTGGAGTTGATGGTAGTTTCTTTTTTTAAAGTCCGAAATACGGAATTCGGAATACGGAATCCGTTAACGGAATTCGTATTTCGTTTTGGTTGACCAATCAGAGGTTCTCTATTGCTGATACGAAATAACGGATATTCCGAAACGAAACAGAACAAATTTTTTGACGGCGCACAAGTCTAATGTGCAATGGTGTGAATGGGCCCTCAATGCAAAACTCTAAGCAGTTCAAAGCAACCCCCTGAGCAAATCAATGGCAAATTAAAGCAACTCAGCAGAAAGTCAACTCAGGAAAAAGCGATTTTCTCTTGAAAGCATACATTTGTTAACTCCTGCGTCCTGCCCCTATTAACAGCATACAATGCAGTCTTCATTTCTCAAGGTTACATATCCCATCATCAGTGGCGGAGCTAAGGAACAAAGGGCCCTGGTGCAAGATTTTTTTTTGGGCCCACTTGTGGTTCAGAAGGCAGGCTCTGTGAGAGCGGTGACACCAGGAAGAAATGATGTCAGTGCATTGAGGAAGTCCATCCTATGGGCATCTCCAATAAGTACGTTTACAAACCTCTAGATGGATCTGGTTATTAGGAGTGGGATAGAAAATGGAAATTCATTATGGAAATAGACATTTTGTTTTAATTTTTGGCCAGGCAGGGGTATGCAAGCCCTCCAGCTGTGGTGGAACTACAAGTCCCATGAGGCATTGCAAGACTCTGACAGCCACAGGCATGACTTCTCCCTAAACCTCCAAATATAGGGGAAGAGGGAGAAGTCAATCTTCACTCACAGATAGGAATAGCTGGAAGAGAGGGCAATGTAGTCGTGATGGGTGACTTCAATTACCCAGACATCAATTGGGCCAATGGAACTTCGGGTTCACAGAGGCAGATGCATCATGGGATTTGTAGTCACACCACTGCTGGTTTGCCTAACACCTTTAAGGGATATTAGCACACATATTTTTTTATTTCCATGGAGCAGCTCAGTGACATATTGAAAGGCAAGGTACCAGCTTGATATAAAGGTTAGTGAGAATGTCTGCAGACATATAAAGTTGGGTGAAAGTGGAAACAATTTGAATTGGCATCAATACAAGTATCCTCTGTAAACACAAGTCCGGGAATAGCTCTGTGTTATTATGTTTTACATAATAATAGCTATTAGAGACATACAGCTTGTCACAGAGCAGTCAGTGCTGCGGTCATGCTGTATAAATACACTGTCACACTGGTGGCACTTGGGAGGACACAGATAACAGATATAGACCACTCCACAGGACACACATACTGACAATGTCATACAAGTGGGTCATACGGCCAGAGCACTGCAATTATCGACATGTTAACACATCCTCACAATGCTGGTCATACACTCATCAATATTTCATCTGATCTTTAATCGATTGCATGTGTGAAAAATCATCATTTGATCAATTAGCCTGTGTATTAGGTGATCATTTGATACAAATTGATCAATGAGCCTGTGTATTAGGTGATCATTTGATACAAATTGATCAATTAGCCTGTGTATTAGGTGATCAATTGATACAAATTGATCAATGAGCCTGTGTATTAGGTGATCAGAATAGAAATTATACAAGTAGCACTCCCCTGGGCCTTAAAAGGTAATTCCACTTCCCAGGCGAATTTGGGAAAATGGAATTACCTCACCCCTCCTTATTTTTTAATAAAACATTGTATTTTGTTTTAAAAAAAATCAATCATTTATGATACACAGAGCTTTAGAAAACTAAATATTGTAATCAGATGAGTATTATCTTCTAATATATCTATCTATCTATATACAGTATATGTGCGGCCTGTACAGCGAGCAGGCCTCTGTGTTGCGCAGGCTGCGAGCGCCGTATGTCAGACGTGTGTGTAATGCCTTCTGCCAGCTGAGCGCTCACTGGAGAGACAGAGGTGACAGCTGAGAGCAGGCCCGGGCCTTGTGTCACTGAGACCTGTCGGTGTGAAAGGGACACTTGTGTCTTCATGTATATTTCACAAAGCCTAAGCGTTCAGCAGATACATGAGTAATGAGGAGGGAGGGGATGGCAGGAAGCCAAGGAGAAGCGGGTGAGAGGCACAAAGACACAGCGAGAGATGCAGGAAGACAGGGAGAGAATGGAGGACGCTGGGGGCTTGGTTGATATGATTGTAGCTATGGCGGAACCATTGCTGAAGGCAACAGGGGCGGCTAGTCTACTCCAGGCTTGGACGGGGCCTAAGCAGTCAGCAATGCACGGTGTAATAAATCGTGGTTGTAGGGGACATTTTGTATGTCCCCTTGGAGAAAAATCATTCTGGTCATATGGCGGTGAGCTCTTCCTAGATCTTATGTCAAAGGATGGGGAAAGGTTTCCTCATACAAAAGGTCCCATTTAAGTACCTAAGGCAGTGGTGGCGAACCTATGGCAGCGTGCCAGAGAGGGCATGCGGGGCCCCCTCTGCTGGCACTCGAGCCTATGATCAGATTAACATATGGGTGCTCCTGAAGATATGCCTGACCGTCCTGGGTTGCCTCGGTATGCAATCCAGGCCGGCCACAATCAGGCAGCGGCGGCCCTATAATCTGGCATATTAGCGATCGCTCGCTGGGGCCTCTCAAGGCATTTTAGCCCTCCTGAGAGCCCGCACAGACCCCTAAGAGCCCGTACAGACCACCTAACAGCTCACATAATCCACCTGAGAGTTGCAAAGCCCCCTGAGAGCCTGCACAGCCCCCCTAAGAGCCGCACAGACCCCTTGAGTGCCCATACAGACTGCCTCAGAGCCACACAGCCCCCCTGCGAGCCCATATAGACCATCAGAGAGCCCATACAGACCATCTGAGAGCCCTTATAGACCACCTGAGAGCTGCAGAGCCCCCCTTAGAACCCACACAGCACCCCTGAGAGCCGCACAGCCCCCCTGAGAGCCTGTGCAGACCACCTAAGAGCCCGCAGAGGTTGCAATTGCAGGGTTGGCTGTACAATGTGCTGTCAATTATATACTCCAAACCATTTCGCTTTGTAAACTGTGCAGTACATTATATAATACACACTGTTACACTCTGTGCACTGTGCTGTACAATATATATACTCCACACTGTTCCACTCTGTGCACTGTGCTGTACAATATATATACTCCACACTGTTCCACTCTGTGCACTGTGCTGTACAATATATATACTCCACACTGTTCCACTCTGTGCACTGTGCTGTACAATATATATACTCCACACTGTGCCACTTTGTATGCTGGGTAGGGATGCACCTATACCAGTTTTTCGGTATCAAGTGCGAGTACCGATATTTTTTTTCCCGGTACTTGCCGATACAGAATACCGATACCAGCATATTAAGGGCCTGTGTAGGATTATCTTCCTGATTGCCTGGGGAGCCGATGTTCTATCAAAAGAACACCGGCTTCACATTCTGAAGCTGCCTAGCTTCCTGACCAATCAGGAAGCCGGGCAGTGGGGGCATGACGTCCTGATTGGTCAGGAAATCAGGCTGCTTGGCAACAAGTGAAGGCGACTTCCAAGCCAGTCAGGAAGCTGGGAGGCGGGTCATGCCCCATTATCCTGATTGGCCAGGAAGCCAGCTTCATGTTCCCTTGCAGCACTGCCGGTCAGGGGTAGATCAGAGCAAATACTTCGGTATCGGCTCTGATATGGATACTAGTATTGGTATCTGTGCATCCCTAATGCTCTGCTCTACATTATATACTCCACACTGTTCCACTCTGTACACTGTGCTGTACAATATACACCCTTCCTGTCTATACTGCGCATTAAAATACCCTGCACTGTTCCGCTCTGTACACTGTGCTGTACATTAAACAGTCCATGCTGATGCTTTCTGTACACTGCACTGTAAGTTACATATACCACAGTTCTGTATAATGGACATTGCATTGTAAGCGAGATACTTCATACTGCACTGCTCTGAGACTGATTCGGGGGGGCGCCACCATCTTGGATGTGATGTCAGCAGCCCCGGCAGACTTAGCTTTGTCCCTCAAGAGATACTATAGTCTCTAAAAGGTTATGCAGGGTGTTAAGGGGAGGAGTAAAGGAGCTTGGCTAGCACAGACAGTAATTAGACACTCCCAAAAGAGGAGAGGGCGGGGTCATGCATGGGGGTGGGGGGCTGTGCTAGGAAATTGACTCTTCCTGGAGTGGTCAGATTTGCCAGCAAAGTCAATTAAAATAATGTAAAGAAAGAAACGCTGCAAGCGAGCATTTACAATACTTGATTTTTCATTTTTTTAAAGTTGGTGACCAGGTCTCTTTAAATGCAAGAATGCCTGTCCAGTTCTGCCCACCATCAAACACCGAGTGTTGGTTTGGTCTGGATTTGCCCACTGGATCCTATCCGGCTAGTGGTCTGGAGCTGGCATGGCCAGGCCTGGAGCCAAGTAACACAGACAAATGAGCAGGCACAGGACTGGGTGTGAGGAGTGCAGCGGGGGAGGCACACGGTGCGTCAGGATACCAAATGATTCCACATACTTCAGCTGAATGAATACAGAGGTCAGCAAAAGTCGTACATTGTACACAGCCTTTCACTAATACACCACAGCACACAGGAAGAGTACCTCTGAGGACACAAACGTTGGCATTGTTCCTGTACCTGACTCTGTTTTTAAAAGGTACAGGCTCTGGGATCTGCACTTCACTACCTAGATCAGGGGTAGGTAACCTTGGCATGCCAGCTGTTGTGAGACAACAAATCCCATCATGCTCCTGCCTCTAGGTGTCATGCCTGTGACTGTCAGACTTGTAATGCCTCATGGGACTTGTAGTTCCACAACAGCTGGCGCGCCTACCCCTGCTTTAGTGCAATAGAAGACAGCATACACTTACCTTTCCGTTAGCCCATTCCTGCCACCTCTCCTCCATTCCACATTCCAGCACTGCTGCCTCAGAAATCTTCTTTGGCATTCAACACTTGCTTGTCACATGCTTGTGCCCCCCTTTCCCTCTGTACAGCAGCTTACTGTAATAAAGAGCGGTCACTGCTGCTCTCTCTGTGTAGGTGACTGGTCTTGTCTCTGCCCCCTACTGTAGTTTTCTGCAGGTCTTCTGTCGAAATCTCCCACCCATTGAGATCTCCGACTTGTGACGTCACATCCGGTGACCCGAAATCTCCGATCCGTTGAGAGCTCCCACTGGTGACGTCACATCCGGTGACTCAAAATCTCCGATACGTTGAGATCTCCGACTGGTGACGTCACATCTGGTGACCTGAAACCGACCCATCGAGATCTCCGACTGGGAACGTCCCTTCAGGTGACCCGAAATCTCCGACCCGCTAAGATCTCCAACTAGTGACGTCACATCCGGTGACTCACCAGTAGTAGATTTAGACCAGATGGTTTAGTCTAGTGCACATACGCCAGCGATGCCTGTGTTAGAATCCTAATCAGGTTACCGAGCCCCCATCAGTGCGCCTGGTTGGTCACCCAAAAGCGTGCCCACCTGATAGCAAAACATGTAATGTTTTGCATGTTGTGCCGTCGGATGGGCACACAGGCGCACTAACGCTATTTGGAGGACTTGATTCTGCTGTTCGGTGACCGCGCAGGCGCAGTGGCGGGAGTTCGATAATTTGATGAGGATTCTGACAGAGGCACGGCTGACGCAAGCGCACCAGCGCCATCTGGTCTAAATCTCCTACTGGCAAGTTACCGGATGTGACGTCACCAGTTGGAGATCTTGATGAGTCAGAGCTTTCGACAGAACAGAGGCAGCCTGTAGTGGGTGGAGCCTGCTGGGCCCCTCCCACAGCTCTGCTCTCTGCACAGATTATGTATAGCACAGTGATGATGTCACTGCTACCTTTACAAAGTGATATCTAGGTTTGCAAAGGCATTTGGTGCACACAACGTGGATGTATATCCTTTGCAGCTACTGAGGAATATATTTCAATGAAAGTTTTTATGCCTGGAGTTCAGCTTTAAATCTACAGAAACCCAATTTCGAGTAGCCATAATGGTCATTGTGAATGTGAAGAATCTTGCCTTGGCTGTGTCAGTGCCCCGTAGCTCCCAGCTCTTACTATTTTAGACCCAAATTCCTCCACCCCCCTTTTCCCCCACAGCTGTGGAGATCTGATGTGTTTATCTGCATAAATATATGTACTATTTAAAGCAGACCTAAAGCCAATTTCCATGGCTCGTACCCCCCTTCCCCTCCCCCACCCTGCTGCCTTATTACAATATCTAATGCGTAAAGCTGGCAAGTACCTACACTACTGTACATACCAGCACTGAAGCGCAACAGTGGCAGGATATGTGGCCGCTGCCAGGGGGTGGGATCTATGTTGAGCCATCTATTGGCCGGAGCATCACCCTTTAATGGTGCCCACACTACATCCATTTAACATACCTCACACCACCCTAACCTGTAAACGTTTTACTAGATTCACCTACCACCTCTCCAGGCTTAATGCAGAGGTGGTAATGGGCTCTTTACCTGAAGATTTTGGGGTCTATCTAAAAACTATCCATAGGGCCCTTCACCCTGGAAATTTCTCTGAATGTTCATTCTGTGCAGATCTATGAGAAAAGAACGTTCTTTAGTTATGCAATACTGCAGAATGGCCACTAGATGGCGCACATGAGCATAGACAATAAGTATTTATTTTCCATACTCAGCAGAGCCATCTAGTGGCCATAATGTGGAATTTCATGAAAATAAACAAAAATACACTACCTTGTAAAAATAAAAAAATAAAACAACTAAAGAACGTTTTTTTGGGCATAGACCTGCAGAGAACGAATGTTCACAGATATCCTCAAGCCGTTCAGTTGTAAATAGACCCCTATGACTCCTATACTCTGATGCAGAGGCGTATCTACCACAAGGCAAACTAGACATTCGCCTTGGGCGGCACTTTCCAGGTGGCGGCAAAAAGCACTGCCCCCAAACCAGTGAGGCGGAGCCTCACCTGCAGTTAAGAGGAAAAAAATATAATAATCCTTACCCGAATCCACCGACAAGCTCGGCCTCCTCTTTCTGACGCTGGCAGGCGTGATACAGTGTGCGTCTGTTACTATGCAAACTGGCGTTTGCTGTATCCAGCTATTAAAGCTTCCCCGCTACGCTAATAGCGCAACCTGTCAGAAGCTGGATACAGCGTGTGTGCTGTATCCATCAACTGTCAAGTTACGCAAAATGTCTTACACAGGAAGGGGTGGGGCAAACTTATATTGGGGGGTGCACAAGTTTAGTCTTGCCTAGGACAGCACAAAAGCATAATACACCATCGCTCTGCTGTAATGTCTAATTACATCTCTGCCTACTGTAACATTCCTGAATCATTCTTGAACCCCGAGGCTGCATAAATACCTCTGCCAACCAGTTTATATGAAATATTGTTTAGGTTCAGATGGGAAAGAAGGAAGGCAATAGTAACCAAACACTTCTCTCTAAATGAGGCAAAATCAATGAACTCCCCAATCCATCCTAATAGCATGGATGGAGGAACGTCCACTGCTGGCTGTTGTATACCAGCAATGGTGCCTGCACCTGATAGGATTCATCTGATAGGATGTAGTCACTGTTCGGCCGATAATTTTAAATTTACTTTTACTGAGCTGGGTGTGCAAGCAGGGGCACCTACAGCTCAAAATTCGGCCGACTCAGCAAGCCGTCGATGGCCAGCTTCACCTGATTTTATA
This sequence comes from Nanorana parkeri, assembly GCF_000935625.1. Classification (NCBI taxonomy): domain Eukaryota; kingdom Metazoa; phylum Chordata; class Amphibia; order Anura; family Dicroglossidae; genus Nanorana; species Nanorana parkeri. The sequence continues at coordinate 3,382,228 of NW_017306287.1, forward strand.
CTGCACCCGAAAACCTGAAGTAAAATCTTAACTGGTCTCCAAGAATTTACTATAATGAAGGATGAGTAATAACGTGAAGCACAGTATAGAAATATCTATACCAATGGAATATATATACACAGGGTTAATTTTAAAAAAAAGGTAATGCAAAGCACAATTTTGGGTTTTTTTTGCATGTGCATGCATCAAAACAAACATCCTCTGTGAACAAAAAAGTGAACCTGGAAATCACAGAATATTTAAAAAAAAAGTGTGCAAGGGTGCTTTTGGTCCTCCTCTAAAGAAGGGGGTCACAATTTCTTGAACCCCCTGAGTCACATGCTTCCTGACAGGGGCAAAGTAACCCTGGCCCACCTAGGCCGAACCCAAATAAACCCAGATCCTTAGGGACCAGTGGGAGTCCATTCACCAAGTACTTGGTGAAGGCTCTTCTGAAGAGAGACCCCAGTTAGGGAGAGGCAAAAAGACCAGAAAGCCACAGAAGCTCTCCCCCAACATCAGGGGAACCTATGCCCTCCATCTTCTGTGGGGTAAAAATGTGCAGTTGTGCATATAAAGTGCAAAAATAATTGCCAAGACATAGCAGGACATTTGGGCCTAGATCAAAAATTGCTCCTAGAAGTCGCAATCATTTGACTGCAGCCTACTACCACTTTAACACTTTGTCTTGGAAATGAACATTATCCACCAGTGCCTGGGACCACACTGAACCTGGTAAGCCTTTTTCTTCTCCCTCTTTCTATGCCCCCTATCCCCTCCTGCCTTTTCTTTTTCTTCACCCCTCATTTCTACCTAATCGCCCTCCTTGGGCGAGGTCCTTTAAGTTTGTAGTAGCTCTTATGTTTCCCCATAACGCAAGTGGTGGTTCTGCGTTGCAGCGACTCACTGTAGCGCAGCTCCCTTCTTATAACCCTGTAACTTCATTAGGAAATTGAACTTTTATCATCTCAATGCTGATGTGTAACACCTCGATTTCTGTGACGTATGCTGTAGCCATGTACTACCACTGCCTCGTTATATGTGTTATGTCGAAAATCAATAAAAAAAAATTGTTTTAGAGAAAAATTGCTCCTAGCTAACCAGAAGACCTGCCCAAGAAGCGTGGTGCTCCAGATCCCGGACTAGGAAAGTACTGGTGACCCCCAACCCTTACATGGGTGGATGCTCAGTTCAGTTTCCTTTCCATGGCCAGGACTTTGGGACCCCTATCAACTCAGGCAGGGTACTCTGCAACCAGCCATCCTTAATGGAAAGAACGGTGGCACATTTCTCCTCCTGATGACTGCTAAGAACAGATACTACACTTGATTGTAGCCAAAAGTCCGAGAAGCGGTAGCACGCAAAGCACAATGACTTTGCACATAATAAAAAAAACAGATTTCAAGTAAAAGTTGATTTTTTTTAATGGTTGATACGGGTTGCTCAATGTTTGGCTTCAAGTTTTGGTATTATGCTTACCATAATTGGGTCTGTTGTTGCTGTGAGATATATGGCTTTACCTCACCCAATGAAATAAACTCTACGAAGCGTACTGGTTGACGGCCATTTTTTAAAATTACCAAACAGTTAGAAGAAAATTAAGTCAACAGTAAACTCCACTTCTATCAAGTTCTCTTGTTACTGTTCCACATACTGACGGGTTATGCAAACATTGCCCAGGAGCAGTCAACCAAGTCCAGTGTGACAGCTTTGTCCTCATAATTAGTTCATCACCAGGCAAAGGATCCTGCTGCTAGTTGGGTTAAATGGCTGCCAGAGAGAGGTGTTCTTGGCTGGTGAACAGGAGCCAGAAGTGTCTCAGATTAGGCTTCCATAACTCCGGCTTATTTCATCATGATGGATGGATTTTGCTCTAGCAGGAGAGGAACGCACAGGAAAAAAGATAAAGTAGGACACAAGAGGAAGGAAGATGAGGGCTCCAGGAGGCACAGGCAGGACTGGGTGTATGAGTCAAACGACTCCACCGCCATCATACAGCACTTTGGAGCTGGGTCGTAACTATGATGGGGCCCCAAAGCAATCAAAACCATTAAAGCTGAATTCCATGCAGATATAAAAGACACATTAATGCAGCTCTGTAGTTATTAATAAATCATTACAGCAGACTCCAGCAATGCAACGTCCATGAGCTCCCTGACCACCAACATCTTCTACCAGGTTCAGGATCTTCAGCCATTTTGGATGGCCATGATGCATGCACAGGAGTTAATTCGTCCCAACAGATCCCAAAATTGCGCATGCGCAGCTCAGTGTACATTGTCAATAAGAAGGCAAACAGGCAGGTTGGAATTCTTTATTGCAGAAGAGAGTTAATAAGACGGCATGGTCGCCCCTTTTTTAATATGACTTACATTTCCACTTCAAAGTGTATCTAAACCCTAGAACAAAAAATCAATACCATGAGACTTATCAATACTTAATGGCTGCATTGGTTTTCTTTTTTCCTTGATATTTGGTAATCCTGCCAATAAAACACTTCCTGTCCTAGGGTGGCCACGCTTACTCACCGTACTGTAACTATGGAGGAACAGCATTGTCACCCCAGGACAGGAAATGTGTTAGGAATATAGAACAAACTCCCTTCTGCACATCTCCATAACAAGGGGGGAGGCGTTCTGTAGTTGAGAAAGGTAAACTAGAAACAATGATAACCGATAACAAAACACGTTCAGTATTACAGTTACAGGTTGGGGGTGGAGAGCTGGAATCATTGTATTTCCTAACTGTAGCTGGCTGGCTGTGCAATGGGGCTGTGTTGGGGATGCACTGCTGGTTTGACAAAGAAGCATAGAAGCTTCGAAACGTGTAGCCAAACAACTGAACCCCCATCACTCATCAAGACGAACCACTCTCCAGCTCAATGCCCATCCCTGATTGAACTTTTACCACGAGTGCCGACAACTCCTACACCGCAACATTGCGGCACCCCCGGTCCTGTTCAGTTGAAGAGTGGCAGCCTGGCCAGCTGAGCCCTCACTGGACTGGACGGGTATTTTTATCTGTTTTTACTCGTTTTTACTTACATTACACAGGTGTGTGTTTTTTCACAAGTGCTCCACAATTGTCTTTACCATCCCTCCTCCAACAACAAAGGATTAAATAGGAGCCGTCAAGCCTGCGATCACATCCACACAGACCAGCCGCATAAGCCGTTTTCATAAATCCAAGCCGACAATAGCATCCATCTTCCACCGGCAAGACAACAATTCGTCCATCAAAAAGTGAGTCCCCAATTTGTAGACACCTTTTGTAAGGATCATAATCTGGTATAACAATACCAATCTCTGGGTTGTAGCGCTCCTTTTTTGCTGTTTTACATTTGTTCACAGGGTACCTCTCACTGGCTGAGTAGCTTGCCCACCCAAACTCCCTAACAGCTCTCCCCCTGGTAGTGCGCTTGCCATCTTTTCTGTTTTTACAATGGGGCTGTGTAAATCTCTAGAAAGGCAGAACTACAAATCCTTTGTAAGATAAAGCAGCTCCCCTATAGGTATTTCATCTGTGTATTTAGGTGTTTCCCTGGAGTTCAGCTTTAAGAACCCCCCGAGCTCTCTAATTTCACTACTGATATAGAATACTGACTGCTTTACTGCAATCATATACAGTAAAAGTTATTATTCTACATCAGGGGTGGGCAACTCCGGCCCTCCAGCTGTGCTTTAACTACAAATCCCAACATGCCTCTGCCTCCGGTAGTCATGCCTGTAACTGTCAGTCTTGCAATGCCTCGTGGGACTTGTAGTCCCACAACAACTGGAGGGCCGGAGTTGCCCCCCCCTGTTCTACATTATCTTGTCCACCAGCTGCATAAATCACTGTATAGCCAGACTGCTTTGTACCCCTTAGGTTTCTGGGCCCCAATAGGGTTGCCACCTTTTCTTCAAGCGAAATTCGAACACTCTAGCGACGCGCAGAAATTTTTTTGGGAGAATAAGTCGTAGATTATTCATATGTAAATAGCGCCGCCCATTCATATGTAAATATCACAGTTGGGACTATTTTTAGTGAGGGGGCCAGTAGCCCCTATCTTAATTTTAGTTGGGTGAATCCCGGACAGGTGGCAACCCTAGGCCCCACACAACAAGCACATGTCCGCAAAACAAATTGCTGACAAAAGGGACGGACCTAATTCCTTGTATGAAAAAGGAAAGCCCTAGGTAGGTAGACATGCTCCCTCCATGCATCTCAAGGTTTCATTTTCAGAGATGACTGGCGTGTACCTCCAAAGTGTCACCATGAACTCCGTCACCCGTAGTATATCCCTAGGGTGATCTATAATGGCTAATTACCCAGGATGCTTTGTTATCATTCACATTATCTAGGACACGCGCATAAATAATACTGACCTTCATACATTTACACACAGCCAGGAACACAATTCATTCACATTACGTTTTTTTCATCTGAATCCTCCAGATTTTTACCTAATACCAACCATTTTGACTTGTTTGCCTGGTAACTGTACATTATGTAAGCTGTAAAATTCTTACATAATAACCATTTTAAAAAATGAGAGCAATAAAGATAACAAGCCAGAAATGTTAATCTTCAGTTGGCTGTTGGTTGTGTTTTGGGAATCACGCTCTTGTTCTGCCAGTTCATTGGAGTTTGTGATGGACAATACAGTCTCAGAAACCTATGAAGCATTCATTCAAGTATGGTTTAGGTTAGAGTCTCTGTCAGTGGTTTTTGCCATTTGGGTAACTATTGGGGCAATTTTCTCCCATTTGCTGTTAGGACAGGAAATGTATCCAGATTTATTGAAGCTGGAACAAGCCCTGAAAGAGGAAAGCCCCTGAGCCTAAGGATTCACGTGGGCACGAGTCATAGACACAGAAGGGAGCCCCAGAGTGTGGCCTGACCTCTCGTCTGGCCTCCGGAAATAGCGGCAACATACAGTACACAAATATGTCAACACGTAAGCGATCAAGTCAGTCTGTGTATAAATTATTATTTGTATGAAAATCAGACAGATAACATATATGACTGTTCCCCTCAACTCGCCCCTATGCACGAGTCAATCCCGTTATGTATAGTATATCCCTCTAAGGAGCAGAGTTTGAGGCAACAATAAGGGTCAGTGTAGGGGTTTCAGGTCCTTGCATCAGATGTATACCATGTATTCCAAGGCGCCCATTGTTTAGTGAATTTGTCCATCGCTCCGCCAGGGTGTGACAACGCTTTCTCATACTGGTAGGGGATGTGTACCAAGGAAGCTACATGGTGGATTGTAGGCAGGTCTGTAGAACGCCACCTCCGTGTTATGTGTAGTCGTGCTGCTAACAGCACATGCGACACTACTACCCAAACATGGGGGGGGGGGATTTTTTCCATACCCAAATTTAGGAGTGCCAAGCCTGGTACAGGTATGACTGGACTACCGGATATGGAAGATAGAGCTTGGAAGACTGAAGTCCAATAGTGGCGGAGACATGGGCAAGACCACAGTATATGAAGTAGATTGTCGACTTGGCCACACCCTCTCCAGCACAGATTGGAGTTAGAGGGAGATATCTTAGCTATGCGGTAGGGAGTCAAATACCATCCAGATTGATTTTTTGAGACAATTCCCATTAATTAACACATTTAGTCACTGTGTGAGTGAACTGAATCGCTTTGCACCATTGAGAGGATGTATAGTTTGTACCCAAGTCCTCCTCCCATCTATGGAATGGCAAAGATTTCGTAAAATAGTTCTTCCCCTGCAGTACCCCATAGATTAGGGTGAAGCCCCGGCGCTTAATACGTGGGTGGTGGAGAGCAGGTGTTTGACTTGTGTATATCTATATACTTCTTGTCGAGCCAGCCTGTACTGACCTGCCAACTCGTTAAATGATTTGAAGGCCCCTTGGTTATAGAGGTCAAACACGTTTAACAGACCCTTTAACACCGAAGAACGTAGGGAAAGATCTGGAACAACCAGTTCACATGTTGCAAGGGGCACAGGTACAGTTACCATCACCTCTTGTTTGCACATTGGTGTATGCAGCAGTCTCCATGCTTTAACAGAAATATCTATTGAGGGTGAAATCTGGGTCTTGGGAAAATCGGGCCACACACTTCCAAGCCCAGGGTATAATTTTAAAACAACTAGAGTTACTACAAAGTACTCCTCCTTATCATAACACTAAAGTGTTGGTAAAATGTAACACCAGCGTGCATGCGTGTGGGTGTTACATCATCAATGATCTCCCAATGGCAGAAGAAAGAAGATGTCGGTTCTGAATAAGAAACCAATGGAATTGGTGGTGGCACCAGACTAGTTATCACTGGAGAGGGGGAAACTGGAGATGGGGCTAAGTATTCCATAATGTTCAAATATGTTGTGTGTACCTGCACATGGTGGCAAGTGCTCCTGTGGCCCCCGAGTTTACATTTTGCTTTTTTTCTAGATGTCTTTCGGCTGGTCACGTGATGCGGAGGATCCTCTACCTCTCAGCTCGGTGGTCCTCAATGATGCAGAGAGTAGTGCTGATGCTACCGCACCTTTACACTGTTGGTGACTTCCACTTAGAGGGCAGGCCCATGACGCCCTGTACTCACAAGAAATCCTTAGTCTTTCGGGTTGATTGCTGTTTGGCATCATTTAACTGGTTAGGCTTTCTGGTGAAAAAAAGTGGTACTATGCTGAACAGCTCTGAATTAAAGGTGAGTACTAAAGCCTGAGCTGCTTTTTGTTTTTAAACCGGCACAGGGGCCATTTAAATAATAGTCTTGAGTTGGACTTTAAGAGATCATTTTACATACGTATGCTGCTTTGTTGAAAAAAAGCCCAACAGTTTGTGGCCTGCCTTAGCCAAAAGGCCCTCGTGTCTGCCTTTTCTGTGTGCACACTTATAAGCGCTGCACATCAAAAAAATCTGTACTATTCACAGCTCGGAGTATAAAACGCCATCAATTTGCTTGGAAAACAGCAGCATGCAAAGCTTTTCTAATGGATTTTTGGCACACAGTTTGTGTCAGACCTCAAAGCCCCAGTATTTCATTCTCCCTCATTGTCTGCAAAGTGTCATTATGCAGGGGCTTGAGTCAGATGGAGATGGAAACCACAGCTCCTCCGTCACCGCCAAATGTCTTCATCTGACAACAGGCAAGAGAAGAAAGAAAAAGAAACACCTGAAGCTGTGGCCCATTCAAAGGGTAACAACAAATTTGCAGTATAGAAGAGCCAAAGCTAAAATTAGAGATATTTAGAGTGCACCTATAGCCAAAATTATAGCCATCCCTTTGCATTATTTTTGGTATCTGTGTCAGATTGGGGATATTTCCCTATACATCCTGTCCTAGAGACACAAAAGCAAGTGGGAGGAAATCTCTCCAAAGTAAGCCTATTCTTTGCTGCAGACTACCATTGTTCCAAAGCAAAGCATAACTCTGCAGATTTGCACAGAATTAAATACTTTCCTTAGAAGTAGCATGACTTTCAGGTTAGGAAATGGCAGCATCTAGTAAAAATGGGAACCTAAACTGTGACCAGGGCCAGATTCCCCACAAGGCCACCGAGGCCCGGCCTCGGGGCAGCAGGGAGCAGAGGGGCGGCAGCGGTGTGGACTCCCCCAACGCCCGGAACATGCAGTTCCGAGTGCCGGTTCTAAATGTAGTGTGAGGAAGCTGCTTGTTCGTTCGTCATCCCCCCCCCCCCCCCCCACCTACATTCCTCCTGAAAAATAGTAGAGCACTTTGTGGTGTGTGAGGGTGCCTAGGCACCCCTGTGCTTACAGCCTTATAGCTGTATATGTGCAATGTGAGATCTAAGACACTCCTGCCTCTGATTTCTATCTTCAGAGGTTTGGTGATGTCACTACTGTGCAGATCTCTCTTCTCCTTGCTGGAGGCTCTAACATGAGGAAGCAAAGCCCTGCCTCTACCAATATGGGTGCCTCCACACATTGACACAGTGCAGAACAAGGCATGGTAAGTCAGTGATGAGGAAAAGATCAGCTGTGGGGGGCCACAGGTAATACTAGTGACTAGTCCTTTTCCCCACTCCTTTCCTTTTTTGGGTACAGCTTGAAGAGTTCAGTTCCTTTTTAAACCATATCAGGGATGCAAAAGAAGGAATGAGAATGTGCAAAGGTAGGTGGGAACAAAACCAGTACTTGGGACACTATTTTTATAGTGACCCTATAAGACTCCTAATGGCAAAATCCTAATGGCACTTTCCCCCAATAGCAAAGGTAGTAAACTCACCCTTCCAACGACCCCTGTCTCCTTCATTACCTCTGATCCAGCGATGTAGCCTCCATCAGACTCTTTGTCATTTGACACTCCCAGAAGTGTTGAATGCCTGTGTACCCCGTCACACTTCCTACTCCCTATGTCACTGCTATGTCCTGTAGTGACATAGAGGTCGGATAAGGCAGCGTTTCTCAACCTTTTTTCAGTCATTGCACCCTTTAAAAGTATGCAAAATCCCGATACACCCTAGTCTAAGAGCTGTAACTGTAAAAAATGACCTGTTGCCCCTCCACAATCCATACTAGATCCTTAACTGAGATACAGGGACTGGTAAGGTTGTTAAGGGGAGACCCCATGCAAAAACACAGAATAAAAAGGGTGTTCCCCCTTTACATCAGTCCCTCCCAGTCATATTAGGAGCCACATTCACGTCAGAGCTCCCTTTACATCAGGAGTCCCCCTCTAACACTAGGAGTCCCCCTCAAACTCGGAGCCCCTCTTCACATCATAAGCCCTCCTCTTTCACATCAGGAGCCCCCTCTTCACACCAGAGGTATGAAGATTTGTGAGTAATTCGAGGCACCCCTGAGGATGCTAGAGGGACACCTCAGGGTGCCATGACACCCTGGTTAAGAAAGGCTGGGATAAGGGAACCACAGTACTTGGCGGGGTCTCAGGCATCCAACAATCCCAGAATCTGACACGGCCACTAGTAAAAACAGTGGAAATCCACTGTTGGCTATTTTATTTAGAAAATCTTGTTTTTGGACCCGAAGTGTTGATTATCCACTTTTTGCTTCTTCGAATTATGATGTATGACTGAGAATTTGGAAAGGGCATGTATTCGGCCTACGCATTTTGGCCCCCGAAGGAAGATACCCCTCCTATACAGCTGAGTATGTTTGAGGTATCAGTAGCTCCTTTATATGTTTTCAGTTCTGCCTCTTCTTTAAAGTTATGGGTCAGATAGGGCTGAATTAGTTGTGGGATGTCAGCCATTGTTGTTTTTGTATCTTGAGACGCCCTGTCCAGCCTCTGCAGTAGTAAAACGGAGAGAGCTGGAGGGGTGTTATATTGCTAAATGCTTTCACATTGAGCCAGAAGTGTCAGGTTCTGCCAGAAGGAGGGTGAGAGGAGCGTGTGCTCTCCTCAGGCAAGAACAATAAGGCACTGAGCGAGGCCAGTGGTAATTACATGCCCGCGTCCCTCAACCTGGCGCTAGGCCATACAGGCACCAGAAAAGGAGAGGTGGTGGCAAGGTTTGTTAGTATTACGGGAGGCAGCTTGGATACTTAACTCCAGCTTCTCCAGGAAAGGCCAAAGTGCTTCATGATTCTGTCCTAGTCTCTGCTTGAAAGGCCTTATTCGAGTTTTTATACCAGCCTGAATCTTTCGGTGGCTGTCAAAGCATGCCGGAACTTGTAGTTCCAAATATGTACCTCATGACACTTGTCATGAGAGAAACATGGAGTTTGCCATTAAGGCCTTCTCCTTCTCAAAAAAATAGTTGCCGGGTTGTCATGTCCACCTAGCTTTCACAGTTGTGGGTCTATAATGAAGTACTGAATATGGCTTTCACCAAACATCCTCTGGTGGAACATCAGCCACTGTCATTTAAAACACATAGAGCTGGAAGATTTCCCACCAGGGAATGTTTGGCGAAAGTGATTTATAAAAAGACCCCGTGCAGTTACTGGCCCAGAAAAAGTACTTTTGAATTTAAAGTCCATTTCTGGCCAACCCAAAAAACTTCCCCTGCAGCGGGGCAATCCCTACGTTGCAAAGGTTAAGGGCTCGTTTATGTCCCAGGAACTGGAAAAAAGCACTTTTACTTACCTGATCCCCATCCCAAAACAGCTGGAGTGCCGAGGTTGCCTACCCCTGCTTTAAGGTGCCCATACACTGCTCGATTCTCGTACGAGAATCGGGCGAAATCCCACGATCGTACGAGAATCGAGCAGTGTGAACGAAGACGTGCGACCGTTTCTACTGTACGGTCGCTCGTCTTTTGTCTAAGGAGCACGCTAGCAAACCAGCCGAAAATCGTACGATTTTCGGCTGGTTTGCTAGCGTGCTCCTTAGACAAAAGACGTGCGACCGTTTCTACTGTACGGTCGCTCGTCTTTTGTCTAAGGAGCACGCTAGCAAACCAGCCGAAAATCGTACGATTTTCGGCTGGTTTGCTAGCGTGCTCCTTAGACAAAAGACGTGCGACCGTTTCTACTGTACGGTCGCTCGTCTTTTGTCTAAGGAGCACGCTAGCAAACCAGCCGAAAATCGTACGATTTTCGGCTGGTTTGCTAGCGTGCTCCTTAGACAAAAGACGTGCGACCGTTTCTACTGTACGGTCGCTCGTCTTTTGTCTAAGGAGCACGCTAGCAAACCAGCCGAAAATCGTACGATTTTCGGCTGGTTTGCTAGCGTGCTCCTTAGACAAAAGACGTGCGACCGTTTCTACTGTACGGTCGCTCGTCTTTTGTCTAAGGAGCACGCTAGCAAACCAGCCGAAAATCGTACGATTTTCGGCTGGTTTGCTAGCGTGCTCCTTAGACAAAAGACGTGCGACCGTTTCTACTGTACGGTCGCTCGTCTTTTGTCTAAGGAGCACGCTAGCAAACCAGCCGAAAATCGTACGATTTTCGGCTGGTTTGCTAGCGTGCTCCTTAGACAAAAGACGTGCGACCGTTTCTACTGTACGGTCGCTCGTCTTTTGTCTAAGGAGCACGCTAGCAAACCAGCCGAAAATCGTACGATTTTCGGCTGGTTTGCTAGCGTGCTCCTTAGACAAAAGACGTGCGACCGTTTCTACTGTACGGTCGCTCGTCTTTTGTCTAAGGAGCACGCTAGAAAACCAGCCAAAAATCGTACGATTTTCTGCTGTTTTGAACGGTGCTCGGGAGACTAATGCCGAACGGGCCGGTGTGCGCACGCGCACACTGCCCGTTCAGCATTGCGGTCATTGGAAGCCCGCCCCTCAGGGGGGCGGGCTTGCGATGATCGAGAGTACGATCTGCCTATCCAAGATGGGCAGATCGTGCGTTTTTTAAATCACTTTACAACCATCGCAGGACTAAGGTCTTGTGATGGTTGTACAGTGTATGGCCACCTTTAGAGGGTAAAGAGAGAGGCTGTGGTAATTACAGTATTCCTTGTGACGGCAGGGTCCATCGCTCAGGCTGTGGCGCTCACATGGCATCATCAAGTACAATGCAGGATGCAGTAGGTCAACGGCAGTCAAATGCACTTATCAAGGAATTTGACAAGCCCAAAGCCTGTTCCCAGGCCCTAATACTCATCCCTAACACCCGCTCTCCCCTTCTCCACCAGAACATGTAATATTAGTAGTTCAAAGTATAGGGGGCATGTAACCTCATCCTATCATGCAGTGCTCAAGCCCAAGCAGCAAATTGTCAATTCCAAACAATGTGTAGGGTATAAGTAGGTCAGGGAGCAAAGTGATAACGTTTCCTAAAAGTAATCATAGAAATGATAGATGCCTGGCCATTCTTCCCCTTCCTAGATATTACTATGCATGCTCTTTTAAAGCTGTACTCCATGCAAAAATTGCCTTTCTAACCCCAGATATAATTTCATAGTTGTTAAGGTTGAATAAAGACACAGTTCCATCTAGTTTAACCTATAATCCAGTTCTAACTATAGTTCAGCATATACTGTATATACATATATATATATGTATATACAGTATATACAGTATATGCTGAACTATATATATATATAACTTTGCAAAAGTAGCAGTGACAGTAACACTAGGGTTTCATTTTTTCAAGACCAAGCACAAGTACTTTCCCTCAGGTACTTGCTGATACCAATTACCAATACTTTTTCTTAAAGGGACATGTGAAATTTTTTCTAAAACAATACAGACTAATGATTTTAGGGCAGTTTCTTTATAATTATGAGGAACTGTAACGTAATCCATGATTATTCAGCAATGGAGAACTGAAACTGGCTCACCTGGGCTGTGTGCGGTCTCACAGGGCTGCATTTGTGTCTCACCAAGGCTGCGTTTGCGTTTCACCTGGGCTGTGTGCGTTCTCACCAGGGATGCATTTGGGTCTCACCAGGGCTGTGTTTGGGTGTCACTGGGGCTGCATGAGGGTCTCTCCAGGGCTGCGTTTTGGTGTCACCAGGGCTGCATGTGGGGCTCTACAGGGCTGAATGGGTGGGTGCTGGGCGCCAGGCTCTCCAGGGATGTACGGGCGAGTGTGGGGCTGTCCAGGGCATTAAAAAATTTAAAGCGCCGGCATCGGTGCTATGTATCAGGGCATTTTCCCGAGTACAAGTACTTGTGAAAATGTCCTGTATCGGCACCGATACCGATAATAGTATCGGTATTGCTGCATTCCTAATTATCACTATGTTGTATATAGCCTATGCAGAGAGCAGAGCTGTAGGAAGGTCCAAACAGGCTCCACCCACTATAGGCTGCCTACAGAAAACTACAGGAGGGGCAGAGACAAGACCAGTCACCCTGTACAAGGCGAGAGAGCAGCAGTGATCGTTCTTTATTACAGGAAGCCCCACATTTCACCCTGAATTAATGCACGGATCTGGAAGATATACACAAATCTCACCAAGATTTCAGTAAGAATACGCATGACTCTCGTATTTGGACAATATACACTATATACATCACATAATGATGTCTGTGGGTCATTTTTAATACTGACTCAGTTGCTCTGCATTTTCTGATGGTAGGTAAGAGTTAAACTGCTGCACTTGCCCATTCTACCCAGCAGAGTCCCCCCCCCTGTAGGGAGGCTTCTCACCAGCTGCAGGGAATCATCATCTCTGCCTTTTATGGCCCAAGATGTCAAGGTGAGAGGAGGAACCGCAGGGAGGGAAAAGGAGGGAGGGAAGGCTTCCTCCACGATTCAATAAACGTCCTGCCATTCCAGCCTGTGCAATGTCTTTGCGGCATGGCACGCGGGGTTAATAGACTCTGCATGTTCCAAAGGGAAGCAGATGGAGGGGTCATTAGCAAGATGCTCTGCAGGAAGGGGCCTCATTAGCATGAAGCATTGTAAAGGCAAGAACATTAACTCAATTCTCTAGAAAGATGGGATCATTATTAGCCAAATCTTCTCCTTACAAGAAATCAATAGGTCAATGAATCACGGTCAGGCTGGTGCGATACTCTGCAAGGATCAGTTAATGCTTTGCACAAAGGCTGGTTTATTGGAAGGGAGTAATAAATAGATTTGGGGCCTGTAGCAGAACATAGGACATGATGGCCGACTCGACAATGTTATGACTCTGTAGGATCAGCCACTAATCATTGCACACAAAGCTCTACGGTCCATAATGATAGAATAAGGCCACCACTAGAAAATAATCTGGTGTGTTCTGCATCCACATGCCGATAGGAGAAAGCAAAGAGATGAGCTCATCCATCACTGTTGGCCGAAACATGCTTATAGAGAGAGAAAGCAGAGAGATGAGCTCATCCACCACTGTTGGCCAGGATGTGACCTAGCTGTACTGCTTATCTGCAACAGAGAAAAGCCAGGTCACCAGGCTGCCTGGCAGAGCTGCGTAAATGTCAGGCATGGAGGTTGAGAAATACAAATTCTTTGATGGCTAAAATGGCTTCCGTATATATTTTTTCGACTGTGCATTATAGGGCCGATATACAAAACATCTGCCCAGCATATAGCTCGGTGAATGCTGTTTGCATGGCACTAACACCACTAGATGGACCCAAAGAGCATGGGAAATTCCTTTGCTTATCAGCGCCATCTAGTGGCAGTAGTATCGTGCGAACGGCATCCGCCCATCTATACGCTGGGTGGAAGATTTAAATATCAGCCCCTATGGGTTTGCTTGGAGTTCAACATTAAAGTGGCCCTATCACCAAAGGGTCGCTGGCAAAGAATGCACACCCTGTAAAAGATGAATATCTATACTTACCTTTCTGATGGCCTGTGTCTTTAAACGCCGCTGCTTTGCTGCTTACAAACAGGTATACAACACTTCTGGGTGTGTTGAGTACCTGTTCCCCCTGCTGCACACTGTAGTTCCTCCAGACAACTTGTAATACTTTGACACATGAGCCAGCACAAGCTGGGGGAGCAGATATTCACACATGAGCCAGCACAAGCTGGGGGAGCAGATATTCACACATGAGCCAGCACAAGCTGGGGGAGCAGATATTCACACATGAGCCAGCACAAGCTGGGGGAGCAGATATTCACACACTGGGAAGTGTCAGAATATCTACAGAGTCCGCAAAGCTGCAAATTAGCCAAGTTTGAAGACACAGGCCACCAGAAAGGTAAGTATAGGTGCTCTTCTATCACAGGCTGTGCATAGTACACAAGAGTCACTTTAATGAGTAAACTACATCAATGCCAACTAAGATTCAATAGAGAAACAATGAAATTGCAATGTCCACTATCAGCTCGATTTAAATTTCAGCTGTTGTGCAGGAGATGCCGCCATATAACATAGAGAAGGATTACATGTAATTACAGGAAACAATTAAAAAAAAGTAACTTTAGCCCTTTAAATGAAGCACATACATGACCTAAATGGAGGCGTTGTACTTGCCTAAAATTCCTTTGCTAATGTATCTATCATGTGTAGCCAGAAACCCATTAAACAGTGATATACGAATGTTCGCAATGGAGAATGTAAATAGGGTAGCTGGAAATTCCTAGACATCAGAATGATACACACAGATCTCTGCCATTGTAAAACTAAATTTATGGCTATGGACTGAACCAGGCCTCAAAGGAATTCACAAGGGCTGGGAGATGCTTATTCTGTAGCAGGCAAGCCTCTGGCAATAGTGGAAATATAACATATACTGACAGTGAAAGCTCTGCGTAAATTGCTGGTGCTATATAAATACTAGGGATGCACGGGTGTCAGTGCCAATACTGGGCATTTTCATGAGTATGCCTACTCGTGAAAATGCCCCGATACTAAATGTCGATACCGGCGCTTTAAACTTTTAAACTAAAGCAGTTGCCTTAGGTCCTGCGCTTGCTGGGGACCTCTGCAGTCTTTCTGTGAACCACGCCGCCTGATCACAGCGCCGGCCCACACATCTCCTCCTCCTTACTGGGGAACCACGCAGCACTGCTTACAGTGCTTCTGCCTCCTGCACCACAGCCCTCCTGAGACCCCCACACAGCCCTCCTGAGACCCCAAACAGCCCACCTGAGATGCTCCACAGCCCTCCTGAGACCCTGCACAGCGCTCCTGAGACCCTAGAGACATCAGGCCGCCACCAAAGAGCAACACAGAGTAGGTAGCTTCATATTTTTCTGCACTGCTGTATAATGTATTGTTGGGATTTGTCATCCTCTCTAGCTGGTGGTATTCTGCCTTGCTGTATAATGTATTGCTAGGATTTGGAGTCCTCTATAGCTGATTGTATTCTACATTGCTGTATAATGTATTGCTGGGATTTGTAGTCCTTTATAGCTGATTGTATTCTACATTGCTATATAATGTATTACTGGGATTTGTAGTCCTTTATAGCTGATTGTATTCTACATTGCTGTATAATGTATTGCTGGGATTTGTAGTCCTTTATAGCTGATTGTATTCTACATTGCTGTATAATGTATTGCTGGGATTTGTAGTCCTTTATAGCTGATTGTATTCTACATTGCTGTATAATGTATTGCTGGGATTTGTAGTCCTTTATAGCTGATTGTATTCTACATTGCTGTATAATGTATTGCTGGGATTTGTAGTCCTTTATAGCTGATTGTATTCTACATTGCTGTATAATGTATTGCTGGGATTTGTAGTCCTTTATAGCTGATTGTATTCTACATTGCTGTATAATGTATTGCTGGGATTTGTAGTCCTTTATAGCTGATTGTATTCTACATTGCTGTATAATGTATTGCTGGGATTTGTAGTCCTTTATAGCTGATTGTATTCTACATTGCTGTATAATGCATTGCTGGGATTTGTAATCCCTCTACAGCTTGGAGTCAGTGGCAGAACTACCAGGGTGCAGCAGTTGCAGATGTGACCAGGACCTGGTGCTCCACCACTGTCCTAAAATCATTTGTCTGTATTGTTTTAGAAAAACTGACACTAAAAAAAAAAGGTATCGGTAATTGGTATCAGCGAGTACTTGAGGAAAAGTATCGGTACTCCTACTTGGTCTGGAAAACATGGCATTGGTGCATTCCTAATCAATACCAATAATAAATAAACAAAGCTGTTAGGATTTAACATTCATAGAAATTTGAGTTGCATGTAGGAATGACATGCTGTGATTTACAGTTGCTGCAGTGTAGCCCCCCATTCATACACCAGTTTTTAGTAGCTCGAACTATTGACTGGATTTCTGCCACACCTGTGCACCTGGGTTCCCAGCTCCGCCCACCTGCCTCCGCCCCATTACGATGTTGTCTCTCCAGCCATGTTGGATTTCTCATCTAGTAATGCATTTCCACAGTCTCAGTTTCACGAGGATATCATCAACCCCTGGGATTTATCAGCAGGATGAATGTCACAATGGAAATCAACGTAGCAGGTCAGCGGTGTTCACCGAGTCAGGTTCAGTTCAAAATCCCCTTGCTTGCCTGGAATGTCCCTTTAAGGCAGCGTACAGAGCCGGCGGGGATAACAGTGTTTGACTTGTATCATAAGTGATGTTTAATTTATGATGAGCTGAAGCATTGTTTAGTAAGATGTTATATACACACGGCTTCATTTATAGGGTAGTAAAAGGTTCCCTTTAAATACAAAGCTCGGCTAACAGTGCCTGTGCCTGTGCTCGGACTGCCTGCCCAAAACTTTGCCTTTCAAGAGTCTCCAATGTCAACAGTCACCAGCTAAATCTCTTGTTCAGTTGCCAGGCAATACAAGCTACAAAACGAAATCTGTACAAAACACTTTGGTATTGAGCAAGTCTCAGGGTGAGAATGCAAAAACGTAGGCTGCTGCAGTGAGCGGGAAGTGTAATCACACAGAAACTCATTTCTTCCAGTGTCTTCAAGTGTAAAGCTACCCGTGGACTGAACGAGAGACATCGAACCATTTCCCCCATCCGGGCAAAAGAACGCAGATGGAGGAATCTCCACCTGTTGGCTATTGTATTCAGACAGCTAACGGCCGCTGCTGTCAGAAAACCTGAACAGTGATTGCAATTTTCCTCCCGGCCCCTTTTGGTTTTGAAATCGAAGTGCCGACAGGGCCACCCATTGCTTGGATTTTCCTGCTGAATCGGGCAAAATTCGGGCCATGTATGGCTAGCTTAAAGAAGAACTCTAAGCAAAACTTGTGTTAACCCTTGCAGAGAGGCTACCCCTGCACTGCAAGGGTTAACTGCTCGCTTTGGTCTGGGGAGGAAAATAAAAAAGTTATACTCACCCCTCCGCTGCAGTGGTCTAATGTCCCTGAGTCATCACTTTCTATATACAGTGTATAGCACGTGAGGACGCCAAGGGACATGCCAAAGCAGAAGTGGAGGGGAAGACAGGCTGGAGGGAGAGCTGTCACAGCCGTCCACCTCGGGTGAGTATAACTCAATATTTTCCTCCCTAGACCAAAATGAGCAGTTAACCCTTACAGTGCTGCGGTAGCCTCACTGCAAGGGTTAATAAAACATTTTGCCCCGAGTTCTCCTCTAAGTATACACCCGCTGAACTCTAAGCAGACAGTGTGGAGAAAGAGAAAGAGAGGGAGGGAGAGAGAGAAGGAGGGATAGAGAGAGGGAGGGAGGGAGAGAGAGGGAGGGAGGGAGAGAAAGAGAGGGAGGGAGAGAGAGCCAGAGGGAGGGAGAGGGAGAGAGAGAGAGAGAGACAGAGGGAGGGATAGAGAGAGAGAGGGAGAGAATGAGAATTCATGGTGAATAGCGGGGAGAGTAAAGCATACTCTCGCCAATACTTAGAGCCACTGTAGCTGTCCCATGCCAGCTCTAAGACCGATGATCTGTCAGTTCTCTGTCAGCCACTGGCCACCGCAGGGTCGGTGGCATTAGCCCACTGACTGTGGGTCACAGGAGTACATTGGTAAAGTACTCCTGTGACCCAAAAGAGAAGTATAACCCCCCCCACCCCCCCCAAAAAAAGGTTTGGCTTTACTTCTCTTTTGCATGCATTTTAAATATAACTCTTATATGTATCTAATTATGTCTTTATATTAACTTCCTGTAATCAGAGCTCAGACTGACCCAATGAGTCAACTGTTATTCTAACCCCGTGGACATACTTACAGGAGATGAGAGCACAGAGTGACATCATTACAGTGCAGCTGCTCTCCATTGTCAAACTAGCCTGCTAGTCCTTGACCAAGTCTAACTGCTTAACAGCAATAGAAAAAAATGAGGTCAGACCTGGCTCTGTTGTCTGCCAGGAGTGCTTTGATCACAATTCTAGCCAAAAGAAATCACAAGTCGCAAGTTCATGGCCCAGTGCCTAATCCTGACTCCCCCTTTTGACAGGTACAACACTGCATATATGTATTTCAATAGCTTATTTAGCTTGGAGCTCAGCATTTATTCTCAATATATTCTATGATTTCTATTCTAAGGTAAATAAAGTAAACCTGTCATGAGAGGAATATGTAGGTTGACATAGCTGACCTACTTCTGAAAATGCTATCTGCTTGGCTGTCACACCAGCTTTCTGAATCACTGACCATTGAGATCAGAAAGTAGTAGCAAGCAATGTAAGATCAATAATAAAAATGTAACTGAGAAAATGAATAATTCACAGCAATACAGTATGTGACAGATAAGAATGTTTTAATGATGAC
Source organism: Nanorana parkeri (assembly GCF_000935625.1). Taxonomy (NCBI): domain Eukaryota; kingdom Metazoa; phylum Chordata; class Amphibia; order Anura; family Dicroglossidae; genus Nanorana; species Nanorana parkeri. Next base: position 3,401,155 of record NW_017306287.1, read on the forward strand.
CCCCCTTTTCTTTTTTGAATTGTAACTTCATTTAGACCACACTGTTATCTCATGCAGGAAGGGCGCACTGCAACACCACACAGGGCCCGAGGCACTGATGTGCTGATCTGGGTTCTGATGGATTTAATAAAGGTAGAAGTGTAGAAGGTGGAAGAGCTTCCAATCAGGTAATAGGAGAGCAATACTGAATATGAAAGAGCTGACGGTCTGTTGGGGCATAAGGGAGTTATTCAAGTGCTGGAAGAGCTTACAATCGGTTAGTACGTGAGGAATACAGAAGGCGAAAGAGAGAACAATCTACTAGGCTATAAATGAGGTAGAAGGGCTTACAATCTACTAGGATACAAGGAAGGACATAAAAGGTAGAAGAGCTTACAATCTTTAAAGGTATAAGCGGGATTTTCAGAAGGTGGAAGAGCTAACAATGTGTTAGGGTAAAGGAAGAAATCAGGAGGTGGAAGAGCTTACAATTTATAAGGTTAAAGGAAACATTCAAAAGGTAGAAATGCTTACAATCTATTAGAAGATGAGGAAGGATTCAAGAGGCAGAGAAGTTTAGAATTTATTAGGGTAAGGGAAGAATTTAGAAAGCAGAAGAGCTTACAGTCTATTAGGGTATAATGAAGGATTCAGAACGTGGAAGAGTTTACAATCCATTAGGGTATAAGGAAGGATTTAGAAGGTGGAAGAGTTTACAATCTATTAGGGTATAAGGAAGGATTTAGAAGGTGAAGAACGTACAATCTGTTAGAGGATAAGGAAGGATTTAGAAGGTGGAAGAGCTTAACATCTAATAGGGTGTAAGGAAGGATTCAGAAGGTGGAAGAGCTTACAAACTATTAGAGAATAAGGGAAGATTCAGAAGGTGGAGGGATTAACAATCTATAGTGTAAAGGAAGACTTTAGAAGGTGGAAGAGCTTACAATCTATTAGGGTATAAGGAAGGATTTATAAGGTGGAAGAGTTTAACATCTATAAGGCCCCATTCACACCAGGGTGGAAGCGTTTCCACGCGATACTTGAAAGGGCGCTTTTGGGTGTTTTTAATTGCATTTCAACAATGAAATGCAATTAAAAATGCCCCAAATTGTGCTCATCGGCGTGTTTCCAAAAAGTAGCTCAGGGAACAGTTTGGGGGCAGGCAGTTCGAATCGCGCAAAGCTGCGCGATTGCATGAACGGTCCCCATAGGAATGTATGGGATTGTTAATGTCGGCGGTTTAGAATGTGAAAGTGCTTACAATCTATTAGAGAATAAGGGAAGATTCAGAAGGTAGAGGGATTAACAATCAGGGTAAAGGAAGACTTTAGAAGGTGGAAGAGCTTACAATCTATTAGGTTAAAGAAAAGATTTTGAAGGCAGAAGAGCTTCCAATTCATGAAGGTATAAAGAAGCATTCAGACAGTGGAAGTGCTTGCAATCTATTAGAGGAAAGGGAGGATTGTATACACAGCAGGAATTCCCACTGGAAAAGTAAGCCTGTACCCTGGGGCAACGCCTGCCAGCGCCAAGTGACTAATTGCAATGCTAAGGGAGTAAGGATTCATGGCACAAAACAATCTACACTGCATGGTGGAAAATAATGCCCCAATGTATCTGTATAACATACGCTTCTTATTTAATGATGTTTTTCTATTTTATTTATTTCCAAGCGGATCTGTCAGGGGAGAGTTGAAACTACCATTACAGGTATGCTCCAGTTAAGCAGAAAAATTTGCACTGAAGATGACTTAGAAGAAACTCCAAAGACATGCTGGAAGGTGTAAAGTGCTATCTAAATTGTCAGCACTATATAAATACCTGTAACAAAGAATAAGTAATAAGAAACAACTTGCCTGCTTGCCGGGTCCAGAGGGTATCTGTAAATGGCACCTTTTCAGACTGGGCTAGTATAGTGACTCGATTTTAGGGTTGCTACCTGTCCAGGATTCACTCGGACAGTCCAGGTTTTGAATGCTGTGTCCGGGTTTCACTGCAGCAGAAACCTGGGCATAAGATGTCAGGCAGACATGGGGCAACCAAAAATAAGATAGGGGGTACTAGCCCCCCACTGAAAATAGTCTCAACTGTGATATTTACATATGAATGGGCGGCGCTATTTACATATGAATAAGCTATGACTTATTCTCCCCAAAAAATTTCAGCGCGTCGCTAGAGTGTTCAGGTTTCGCTTGAAGAAAAGGCGGCAACCCTAACTCCTGACATGGGCCGGATTTCCCACAAGGCCACCGAGGCCCGGCCTTCGGGAGGAAGAACGTAGAGGGGCGGCAGGGGTGTGGAATTTCTATTTCCCAACGCCTGGGTAATGCAGTTACGAGTTCCGGGTGGGTCGTTTTTTTTCTACATTTAGTCCTGCTTTAGGCAAGCAGAGCTAAATGTACAGCAGGGAAGTCGGCGCTCGTTTTGTACACGTGATCTCGACGATGTCGCCGAGATCAGTTGTATGCGGCCTGCAGGTCCGTCCCCCCCTTCATGGTCCGCCCCACCTCCGTCCGTCCGTCCCCCTCCCCGCCGTCGTTTTTGGGGTCCCTCTGGCTTTTGGGGGACCAGGACCACGGCACAGTCATTCAGGTTGGGGAGCGGGGAGCAGAGCGGATAACGTTTGTTTTCTGCTCAATGTAAACACTGAGACAGGAACTCTCGCAGCCTTCCAATCTCAGCTGTCACAGGAGAGCCAGCACAGCGCTGTGCTCAAACTCCTGTATTGGAGAACACAGGTTCAATAAAGAGAACCTGTCACCTCCAAATGCTATAACACAACAATCAGCTTAAACATGAACTCCAGCTATTTACAAAATTAACCCTTGCAGTGGGGCTACCAACGACCCACCCCCACTGCAAGGGTTAACGGCTCATCATTTTGGTCTAGGGGCTGGAAAAGAGAAGATATACATCCCGGATCCTCAGTCTCTCAACGCTCACCTCTCTCCCCCTCTGCTTGGCATCCTCACATGCAGGGCCAGTGCAAGGATTTTTGCCTACACAGGCGAAGGTGAATTTTTCTGCTATCCCCCGGCACTGCAAGGGTTAAGTGCTCGTTATGGGAGAAAAATAACAAAGTTATACTCACCCGATCCTCAGATCCAGCTGGCAGTGGCAGCGTTCCCTCCAGCCTGTCTCCTCCTACACTCCAGTAATATATATATATCCCTTGTGTCCTTACATCCTATATACAGTGTATTAGACGTGATGATTTACTGAAGGGGAAGGCTCCAGAGACCGATCTAAGAGCAAGCAGGCTCAGAGGATCGGGTGAGTATAGCTTTTCTATTTTCCTCTCTAAACCAAAATGAGTACCTAACCCTTGCAGTGCGGGTGTTGCCCTACTGCAAGGGTTAATAATATTTCTGCCCGGAGTTCTTCTTTAAGAAAAATATTTCAGCACCCAGAGTGTCATTTGCCCGCGAGGAATATTTACTGAAGCATGCGCTATGAATGCATAATTGCAGGAGTGTCAGCCACAGCTCTGCCCTCCTGATCAGCGAGGTGCACTGATGCATAGCGCCTCGTCTGCCGGTTAAGTAGTGACCAGACCCGTCTGAAAGTCATTAGAACACCGCTATAGAGTTCTCCGGCATGGAAAAAGACGTATGATATCAATCCTTACAGGCCTGGCTGAAGGGCAGCTCTAGTCAAACAGCAAAAGGCACAATCTGAAATGCAGACATGGGAATCGCTTTACCTGTCAAGTGATGTGTAAAATAATGCACATAGTTTGGTGATACCCCTCCCCAGGTGAGCCATGAGGCCGCTTAGTATAAGGGAGAGGGGGAACAATTTGCACTGTATGCACTTTTTTGCACTCTATGTACTGCCTTGCCTGCAACCTGCACTATGAGTACATGCATTGCATTGAACTACTAAACCCTCCCCTACAGTCAGACCAGCCAATCCCTCCCTATTACGATTTACAGGGCAGGGTCTTTCCGCTGCAGGCCGAATGTCAACTTTCAGCAAGGTTACGACAACTCCTGATTTAGGCTGCAAAACACCTCCTACAATTCTCATCCCTGTAACATAGGTGGCAGGTGGACTGTATATTACAGTGAGACCTAGGCTGGGCTGATAATGCTTTAGATTTCAGTGCAGCAGAGGCAGAGTACACTGGAAGCCAAAAGATTATTGGATTTCTGGTGGTATAAGCTTTCTGCGGGGTCTGTCTTTAGCTTTCCATGCCACCACCTGCACGAATGTGGACACTTTCTATTAGCTGTCCAGCAACGGGGTCCTCTTGGGAGTGGCATCATTGCAATGTGATAATAGGCTGTAGTAGGTGGTAGGCTGTAGTAGGGGTCGGGCAGGGCCAAGGGACCATCTGAAATGCTGGATTACTCGTCCCCCGCAACCACAAATGGTGCCATTAAGGGACCCAGAGGGGGACTTTGTTGAGTAAAACTTGTTTCAAAGGTAAGGAAAAATAAATCCCCCTCAAGCTGGATTGGAAGGGGTTAGAGGGGGGTTGGAGGGAGGGCAGTCACATTTTGCTCAAAGTGGGGCTCTATGGTCCTGCAAGTAAGCTTCAACTAAAACTAAAATGTTAGTATTTCTTAGATACTGGAGTTTTCCTTTATTTTCTATTGAGGAAACACCCCTCAATGGGCAGGAACATCCAAAACTCATGCTGGAGTCCAGAGAAGTAATAGAATAATCCACCTATCACTGATGTATCACTTCTGGTTGGACTTTAATTCAAGAAAACCTAAAGCTACAAGAAATGGGTTTTATTCCATAAATATTGTAAATGCTTATTAAACAATAAACTTAATTCAAAAAGATAACAAAGCAGGATTTTTTAAATAGCATATATACTATATATATATATATATATATACAGTATATATGTATATTTTAAATTACGTACATTTTAAAATATATAAAAAAAATTTAATGGCAGTTATTTTCAGCTGAGTCCAATGACATTTTAAAAACACACTCGCGTGCTTACAATAAAAAATCCTTTTCTTTGTGTTAAAGCTTTGTGAATTGAGCCTCATGTGTCAAGGAGATTTATGACCACTGTGCCTTCTTTAGAATCATAATACAGCCATGGACTATACACAAATTAACATATTACTGTATATATTTATATACGTGCAAAGTGAATGAGATTGAAGGAGTGTAAATATTTGACGCTAATATACAGTATTCAGGACTATGAGCTAAATAATAGGGAGACTCAGTGGGTGGCCTCCCGCGGCAGATTCAAGCATTTGCAGGTTGGATAAAGGTCGATAAAATTGCTCATTTTTGCATGCAGAGATTTTCTGACACTTTGGAAATCCTCTACAACCAATCGCGGGCTGTTAAAGAAATGGACTAGCTCTTCAATGCTCACGTGCGTTACTCATTGGTTGGCAGAGACTTAGAAGAGCATATCAGTCCCAGCAATGGAGAAGTCAAAACAATGTCAGATCTTCCCCATCATTCTGTGGGTGAGATCTGTTCAACTACGGCCACCTCTGTTTTTTTAAGTTGGCCCTGGCTGGTTTTATTTTTGCCTTTGTCCCATTGGGCAGAATTAAGCTGGCCATAGATGGGTCGAATTTCAGAGCCCTGCTTGGCTCGGGCAAAATTTGTGGCCCCCTTGGGAGACAAAGGTCAATTCCTAGATTTACTTTCTTCAGAGCTGGTCCACAAATTTGTGGCCGAACAGTGACTGTAGCCAGTCATCTCCAGTCACTCTTTGGGTATTCTCACCTGTCGGGAGGAATTTACAGGGTGGATTGGGGAATTGTGTGTTTTTTCTCACTCTCATTCAGCTTGGAGGAAAACAAACAGCCAGCCTTATCCTATAGACCAGGGGTTGGCAACCTCGGCCCTTGTGCTGTTACGGAACTTCGAGTCCCATGAGGCATTGGAAGACTCTGACAGCCACAGGCATAACACCCGGGGCAGAGGCATGTTGGGATTTGTGGTTAAAGCACAGCCTTAACTACCCCTGCCATAGACAGAACAGATGTGGGAATCTCTCCATTATGAAGGGAAATTACCTCTTACATATTTGTCAATAGAACAGGTGTCGCCATTGGAAGATTTCCCCTTTATTCTTGTTCTGGTGACAACTTTAACATTTTGGATTTCCCATCACTTTCTGAAGGTGACGGTGAATCTCCCAGACAGCAATAAAAAACTTCAGATCCAAAGATTTAGGAGACGCAGGGATCTAAATGCTCATTCAAAAGTCCAAATGTACCAAGGTTTTCCAAGCAAGCTCACTGGCTCTGCTAAGGCGGCTCCAAAAGCACAACAGGTCCCCCTTGGTAGGGTGCCCAGGAATAGCTTAGAGTGTCAAAAGCACAGCAGGTCTCCCTTAGTAAGTTACCCGGGAGAGTTACCCAGAAGAAGCTCAGAGTATCAAAAGCACAAGTCTCCCTTAGTAGGGTACCTAGGAGAAGCTTAGAGTGTCAAAACCACAATAGGTCACCTTTAGCAGGGTACTAAGGAGAAGCTTTGAGTGTAAAAAGCAGAACAGGTCTCCCTTAGTAGGGTACCCGGGAGAAGCTTAGAGCATCAAAAGCACAATAGGTCTCCTTTTGTAGGGTACCCAAGAGAAGCTTAGAGTGTCAAAAGCAGAACAGGTCTCCTTTAGTAGGGTACCCAGGAGAAGCTTAGAGCATCAAAAACAGAACAGGTCTCCTTTAGTAGGGAACCCAGGAGAAGCTTAGAGCGTCAAAAGCACAGCAGGTCTCCCTTAGTAAGGTACCAAAAAGAAGCTTAAGGTGTCAGAAGCAGTACAGGTCTCCTTTAGTAGGGTACCCAGGAGAAGCTTAGAGTATCAAAAGCAGAACAGGTCTCCTTTAGTACGGTACCCAGGAGAAGCTTAGAGCGTCAAAAGCAGAACAGGTCTCCTTTAGTAGGGTATCCAGGAGAAGCTTAGAGCGTCAAAAGCACAGCAGGTCTCCTTTAGTAGGGTACCCAGGAGAAGCTTAGAGCGTCAAAAGCACAGCAGGTCTCCTTTAGTAGAGTACCCAGGAGAAGCTTAGAGCATCAAAAGCACAGCAGGTCTCCTTTAGTATGGTACCTGGGAGAAGCTTAGACATATATTGAATGGGCGCCAGACCAAACGGGTGAAAAAGTCCAAAGAGACTTTAATGTTTCAGTCCCAAAGAAAAAACAGGACCAAAGGAATTTCTTAATTGGTGTGATATGAATGCTACCTTTGGACTATAATTACATGAAGTGATCAGCAACCTGTATGAACGGGTCCTCTCAGGATCCAGAAGAAGAATGACATCATCATAAGGGGACTGATGGGGACCGGCCAATGACGGAGCATCTGCAGCATTGGATTAGCAATCCCCGGACATAGTGGCGTCAATGGACCCGGGCAGCGGACTAAAGTGAGTATAGGAAGTATAAGCATATAAGAAAAAGAATCCGGGCATGATGGATGAGAGTGGGGTGGAAGGGAGAGGTGGGAAGGTTGGATCATTTTTCCCCGGAGTGGGGCTTGAAAAAACAGGGACAAAATATCCCAGCCCCCAGATGAGATTTAAACAAAGGTAGCTGTTTCACCACCTCCAAATTTTGGGGACACAACTGCACATCTCTGTAATATTACTTATGGAGTGCTAAAAAGCACTTAAGGCATGATATATGACACCTGCTAATATTGATTAAAAAGTCACTTAAGCTTGCCTTAAGTGCACTTTAAGATGCCTGTTAACGGAAAAAGTTACGGCTTGTAAACCACAATGGCCCTTACTCATCATACTGTAATATTACTTATGGAGTGCTAAACAGACATATGATAAATATTGGTTTAAAAGCCACTTTAGCGCACCTTAACATATAACTAAGGGCAACGCTTCTTTTTTTTAGATTTGCATAGAGTGATGATGGATTAGTACCCCTGTCAGGTTTGTATGGCTGCCTGTGCGTTTTGGAAATTTGTGCTCTCTCTTATTGTCTTGATCATAGGCAATAAAGGAGGTGGCGGGGCGTCGAAAATTCTAAGTTGTCACCAGAACAGCAATAGAGGAGAAATTTTCCAAAGCAGACACTTGTTTCCGTGACCACTGTTTAAGAGGGGATTTTCCCTACATTGGAAGGATATAATCTCACTTTCTGTGGCGTCTGCAGGACAGGAAGTGAGGGGAAATTTCCTTAATGACACACAGGTGGCAAAAAAAAACAACCAACAGCGTTTTTATCCCTCCCCTACTCTATCCAAAAACGTTGGCTTTAGATATACTTCAAGCCAGAGGTGGACAACTCCGGCGCTCCTGCTTTGTTTTAACTACAAATCCCAGAAAGCATCTGCCTGTGGGAGTCATGCCTGTCACTGTCAGTCTTGCAATGCCTCATGGGACTTGTAGTTCCAAAACAGGTGGAGGGCCGGAGTTGCCCGCCCCTGCTTTAAGCTTTAACTGTTATTGCTAATCATTTCCATCCATTACAGAAAATGCCATAAGATGGGCCTGAGTGTAACGCACAACTAGCATACTTTGCCCCTTCTGGCCCTGAACGGGTTAAGGGTTATTGTGGGAATCACTGCAGTCTCGTCCTGGCCTCCCAGGCTTAGCAGCATGGGTTCCAATATTGGAGGGTCCTGTCTCCCACGGGGTGGGGGTGGGGGGGATGTGGGTAAAGATTTCTAAATATACCCCTGCACCACATTCCAGCCCACAGTGGAGACGTGGAGGGAGGGGGTCCAAGGCACTCCTCTCTTGACTCATCACTGAGCTTCCCAAAACAACAACGGAGCCCTCTGCTTTGAAACAACTGGGCTGCATCAGGTTGAAACCCCCAACGCTCCCTAGTCTGCCTCTGGGCTGCAGAGTCTTTCTGCTCCAGAATACAGTTACATGAATACTTTCATCCTCCATTACGCGCTCGCCCTGCCGCTAAGAATCCTTAACCCCTTATTCCTTTTTGATCTTTTTCGGATTGCGTGGGATTCGAATTTAGGTTGACTTCACATAACTGCCTTTGTTTTTTAGGACTCCTCATTTCCATAGAGGCGTGTGCCAATTGGCTTTCTTATTATTTTGTTACGTGTGATTCCTGTATTTATTTAACTTCTTCTCTCAAGGACAAAGTCCACCTCTTCCAAATATTTCATACTGTAAATGCATGCGCATTAATGAAAGGAAATGTGCATGTAGCCCCTACCACCTTTAGCAGAGTGGCTACTAGAAATGTAGTGATTGCCAGAGCTGTAGTTGAACTATAGTTGGTATTTATCTGGTTAATCCTAGGTGTTCTGCATTGATTGTACCTGTCTGAGTGGAGTGTGACTTTGCTGCAGTGTGGGACAACCAATGGGGGACACTGTGATCGTGTGTGCAGTCCACCCACCAATCTCTGGGGCTCTCCTAGCCAGTGGTGCATGCTGGGACACGGCATATATACTAAGGGGTAGGGATGCAGCGATACCGGTTTTTCGTTATCGAGTATGAGTACTGTAGCGCTCACCCCCTAAGGAGCCGCTGAATATTGAAATAGGTTCTCCTACCTGTTGGTTCCAGCTACCGGTCCCCTTTGATCAGCAACAGCACACCGACACTCACGAACAGAACGGCTCCAGTCTTAGGGGCTTTTTAGGGTATTTATTTGCAACATCAATAGGAGAGAGAGGGTTCAGGGTCTGTAGGATGCATAAGGAAATACTTCGGAGGACAGCTGTCTCCCTTAGCAACTGCTAATGCTGATATCGCTGTGATCTGGCCCCAAGGACCAATAGTAGTAGTAATACTGTGAACAGATACCTGGAATGGGTGAGGGCTCTCCCTTGTGGGACCCAGACGGACGCTCGCACCAGCTCCTCTGCGGTACCCCTCAACAAACGGACTCCTCCTCTGATCCAGCTTCCATCAGGTATTTTCCTCTTTTAGGATCTGGAACTTCTGTGCCCTCAGCATCTGCAACTGCCAAGGAGCACTCCAGTTAAATGAGAGTATCTTCTTAGAACAAGGCACCCAACACCTGCCACGTGTATGGGCCCAGTGAAGTATCAGTGTATCCTTAGGCCTCCAGGCCCCTCAACACCTGCCATGTGCTGAGGCCCAGGCCATTTGCTCTGCATCACACACAGTCCTCCTAGGGCAAGGCCCCCTAGGGGTAAGAGCTCTCCACAGTGTCCCCAGACCTTTTATTACCTGCCCTCAACCATGCCTCTGAGTCATCCTACTCAGGGATTGGCTAGGGTCAGGTGCATAGTCATAACCTGAGGGTGGATCCTCCCTCACTGTATGCCAAGGCTCCTTTTTCCTCAGCAACAGGAGGAGCAATCGATCCAGCAGATTCAGAGACACCTATAGAATGCAGATCTCTGTATAATCAGTACCTAGACTGGTTACAGTCCAGGTACCTCTAAATTGAATAGCGACATTTTAGAGGGCGCTACAGTACCGATATATTTTTTCCGATACTCACCGATACCGAATACCAGTACCGAAAGTCACATTAAGGATGACAGGCAGCATGTAATGACTCACCACCTGACTTCCTGATTAGCCAGGAAGCCAGCTTTCTTGCCAATCAGGAAGCCGAGAGCCTTGTTATGACGCGGCATCCGGCTTCCTGATTGGCCGGGAAGCAGGCTCCATGCTCCCTCATCACCAGGTGACGAGGGAGCATGAAGCCGGCTTTCTGGCCAATCAGAAAGTTGTGAGGCGTGTAATAACTCGCCGTCCGGCTTCCTGATTGGCCAGTTTCCCGACCAATCAGGAAGCCGGGCAGCAAGTCATTACATGCTGCCCGGCTTTCTGATTGGCCGGGAAGCCCGCTCCATGCTCCCTCATCACAAGCTGCCAATCATGTAATGACTCGCTGCCCGGCTTCCTGACACTGAAAGCTCAAGTATCGGGCTGGGCATCGGAACATTTGGGCCAGTACGAGTACTCACCCAAATACTCGACATCGGCACCGATACCGATACTAGTGTTGTTGCATACCTACTCAGGGGAATTGCCATGTGCTCAGTCTGGTTCCAGCCATGTGTTAGTCCTGAGGCATGTTCAGTTCCTTAGCCAAGCACTGAGTAGCAGTTTGCTGCAGCAGCTTCACTGAACACTTTGTCTCCACAGTGCTAAGCAAAATGGCGGAGGATAATATTTTTGACTAATAAATACCATTTTCCAATGAGTATTTGGAAAATATTACCAAAATATTAAATTGTAGGTTCCCGCACTGAATTGATTTCCTCCATCAGGGTTCAGGCACCTTTCTCCAGAGCTGTCAGGTGTGCCCACAGTTAAAATGTTCGCTACTCAAGTGCAGGAAATGCTTTGCTAGGCCTCAAGCCTGGAGGAGGCCTTTGCTACTGTTTGAGGAGAAGAACCAGGGAAGCCGATGGCTGGTGGAGGTGCAAAGCCAAAAATAGTATTACATTCTGAAACCTTTTTTTTAACAAATATACATTGCACTGCAAAGTAGTTCTTCGTTTTGCCCAGGCACTTAGTCATATTTCCATACAGGTGACCCCATTTCAGCTCGGCTTCCCTGCACTTCCTGCCCGATACAATATCACAAGAGACAGAGCGCACTCCATCAGCTATCCATCTACTAGCATGGAGAAGGGAGGAGAAAGGAAGGAGGAGCGGGGAGCATTGGAGTGGGTTACCTTGCTGTGCCTGTGTGTTTATAGAGACACCTACAGCTTACTAGCACTCGCAAGGGTGGCTCCATAGGACCCTGCAAAGGAAAAGGAGCCACCCTAAAACAGGATGCAAGGATCAGAGCTCAGCGGACCAGCTGATTCTGCAGGAAGCTAAAACTTTTAAACATCAAGGAGCAGCATCCATTATAAGTTATTTAATCAGCATTTGTAATATGTTAAATCAGCATTTGAAATAGCTAAAAAAAAAAAAAAGTTTTACTATCAGTAGCTGAAAGAGGTCAAAATAGATCCGCAGCACAAGGATGCAACAAAGGATCAATAATGACTCTCAGCAAGTGTAAGAATCCCCATTTTATTGCCTTTGTCTTGGCACTCTCTCTGTAATAAAACTACAAAAAAAGTGATTAACGAAAGGGCAAATTAGGCCAGGATAAATAAAAACGCTTCGTCTGGCACCTGTCATCCATTATGAAGAAAAGGCCATTGTTCCTAAGACCCCCTTTTTTTTTTTCTTCATACTGGGAATTCAAACACGGGAAGTCTGAGATACCATCTCCAAGATAGAGCGCGCTGGCACTGATTGCCGTTCACAGGATCCATGTTACGGAAGCACTTGTGCTAATAGGTATTCAACTGGCCGCCACTCGGCAATGAAAATATTCCAGATGGAGACGCCGCCGCTATTAGGCGTTCCTGCGCAGACGCTGCCCATCAAGGTGCGATCCTGAGCAGCCGGCCAAGAGAATAACCTTTTCATAAACAACAGAACACTCAGATTCTTTAAACAGTGAGAAGAGAGACGCATTAAAAATGAAGGCCTGCTCCTTAGGAGTGTAAACAAAACAGGCTGGATATGTCAATCAGCTGTCACTAGGCCTCGTACGAGTGCTTGCGTTGCCCATAGCAACAGTATCCCAGCAAGTTACAAAATAAACTTAAAGGAACACCACACTTCCCACTTACAAAACCCATATATAATTGGCACACATCCCATCAGTTAATGTTATTATTCAAGAGTTCAATATTTCCTGAAAGCACAGCCCCTGTAGAATAAAATGGCGGCAGTTGCAAATTTTTATATCGCATGGTATTAGTGCAACTCTTTATCAAACCCATAATTTCAGTAAAGTTAATATTAATGCATAAAAAACCCAATATTATAATACATTTATTTGTTTTACTTTCCTTTCCTTTTTGCTATCACACAGGTAGGCATACAAACCCCCCTATGTGATAGTATATTAGTGGTGGCAGGTTCTCTTTAAAGTGACATTAATGGTCTATTAGACCCCCTATTGTCACCTTTTCACTGCAAAGAAGCTATCATGCTTGAATAGCTTTCTACCCCAGCTTCTTTACCTGGGGAATGACAGCTGAGGAACCCAAAGTGATGCAATCACTTCCTACTCCATTCAGCGTGGAGGAGATCTGCAAATGTTTTCTGGTCTCTCTTCCTGCCAACACCAGTAATCCTGGTCCCACGCCCACAGGAGGGGCAGCGGAGCCCAAGAAGCAAGGCGGGGGCGTCGGGCGGGCAGGGTACTCTTCAACCGGCCCCTGGAAGCGATCAGCAGCTAGAATCGGCTGATCCCAGGATCAGCCGCTAGAATCCCTTCCAGTGTAAAGCCAATGGTCGGCTTTACACAGCTATAGCCGCCAGGAGCTACTACAGTGCTGGCCGCGGTCTTCCAGGTAGTGGTGCTGCACTGTGCTAAGCAGCTTCCCCTCTGCTCTGAAAACACAGGGGGTCACTCGCTAGGCATAGCGGCCATTCACAGAACGCCTAGTATTTTTTATCAATGAGCACAGGTGGTTCTTTGATTAGACCAGGGGCTGATTGTGACGTCAGGGCCGCCTCGTTGAATCAGAGAAGGCCTTGTATTTACTGATAAAAATACCAGAAGTTCTACACTTGCATGAAATGGCACTTTGACATTTCAATAAAGTTAGAAAAAAGAAAGAAAAAGGGGAACAATGCCTTGCATTGGAGCAACACAAGGCACCGCCGGTACACAGCGGACATCAGCCTGTATTCTAAAACAAGACATTTTACCATATGGGCTAGTGTCAATGAGCTCTTAACTAATAGTTAATGGGGTCAAACTGATGATCGTTTCCAGAACATTTGTATCAAAAAGTGTATGGCCAGGTATCAGTGTAGCTTTATCGCCCTCAGAGCTTCTGCTCATCCGGGCCAGCACTGAAATTAACCCTGTATGCTTAAAGGATTAGTTCACCTTTGAATAAAAATTATCGAATGTTCTGACTAAATTTTTTCTATGAACATTCATTTGAAAATCAATGACGCGCATAAGAAGGGCTTATCTGCATTTTGGAGAGATTTCCTTCTTCTTGTTGTGTCTCTGGGACAGGAAGTAATGCAAAATCCACCATTTCTTTCCAAAATTAAAAAATGGTTTGTGCTAATACACACATTTTCTTTTAACTGGTCTAATATTTAGTGTTTTCTTTCTCAGTGAATGTGGAGTGAATGTGATAAATGCTATTGCCTCCTCATGAAAATGCAGGTTGCCTGGCTGTTTGTGGCTAAAGTCCTTTCTGAGTCACAGATCAGGAAGGTCAGAATAAAGTCAATAGTCCTTATCTCAATACTTTTAGATCAGTGATGTCACATATGAAAGCAACAGCTAGACAGATAGCATTTCCAGGTCAGCAATGGCGGTCTCTATGCTTCTCCTATGACAGGTTTCCTTTAAAGGGAGTTTGTCACATGTGAAGCAAGACATGAGAGGATCCTGATTTAACCTTTAGTCAAAAAGCCTCTCTCTTTCACCATCACTCTTCCATCGTGACATATTAACTAATCATACTGTGTCAGTTATTTATGTTTGGTTTGTTTGGTTGACATTCTCCATCGGAGCCCCAAGGAACTCCACTGGAGCCCTGCCTGCGTTTTCCAGTCTGTCATGTCTTCAGTGGAACATCATATGACAGACAGTGGCGCAACAATAGCAATGGTAGCCCACAGGGCTGCGATGGGGCCTGTGGTGGATGGGAGTCCCATTGGGGGCTGTTTAGGCAATTCAAACATAGAAAATCTGTGTGCATGTGAAGATAACACATATCAATCACTGTATTATCATTATTAATTAAAGGAGAACTATGAGGTGAGTGCTTTTCACTCACCTCATAGTTCTAGCCAACCTGTGGCAATGAGACTGTCACAGGTCGGCTCAGTAGATCGGGAGGTGAGCGAACACATACCGCGCTCTCTGCCGTGACAGGGGGAGGGGCTGGATTCCCCTCTCCCCGCTCCGATCTGCCAGCGCTGACTGGCGGAACGGACGGGGGAGGGGGCGGGTACAGCTGGCTCTGCTTCTAGATAGGCAGAGCCAGCTGTCACTCACGCAGCTGGGCGGATCCCGTCATCTACGTCGGGATCCGCTCCGGCTGCGGCGTCTCAGTATACCGCGAGCTATACTGAGCTTAGGGTAACGGGAGGACGCTAGTTTGTGTCCTCCTGTTACCCTAAGGAGAACTATGGGGAAAAACACTGACCCCATAGTTCTCCTTTAATAGAGGGAGAATCCACTTTGTGTAAAAAAAAAATATATATAAATGCACACATCTTCATTAAAGAAAAAATCTGCATTTATTATTTTTATGCAGAGGAGCTAGTAAAGCTCTGCAATTGCGATCAGTAGATCACGGATGCAATGCTCTGGCTCCTGCAGACTGTTCCTCCCGTCCGGCCAGGTTCACACCATTTTCCTGACCAGATCTGTAACATTCTGTGCATTGCGTTTAGACGAGTTTTTGACACTTTCCGCTACATTTATAAATAGACTTTCGGGTGCAGTCATTTGCATGCATTTTTGATGCATTTACATGTGTTCCAGAGCGTTCCAGGCCAGAACAACTAGTGCATGCAGCATTTTTTTTTTGCCAGCACCAGAACAGATTGCACTGGTGTGAACAGAGCCCAGACATATCATAGGAACACAATGGGATGCATTTCAGGTGCGGACAAAAACTGTTCTGGTCTGGACACGATTTGGACATGGTGTGAACAAGCCCTCTATGTCTGTACCTCTGTACAGTAAAATAGGTGGGAGTGATGTCACCTGATATTTCTGTCCTATTCCAGTCCCATGTGCCTCTGTGTTTCATGGTACCAGACCACACTACCATGGTACTGCCATCCTGCCAGAATACATTAAGGGCTTGTTCACACCATATACAGTGTGCTCCAGCACGGTTATCTGCTGGAACTCACTGTATTGCATAGTAAACTCCCCCCTGGGTTCTATGGTGGGAGGGGGCCTGGCGGTGCATTTAATTCATTGGCACCGCAGACCCCCCCACTATTCACGAAGAGCAATTGCCCGCACCAGAACTCTGGGCACAACAATGCCTGCGTTCCAGTTCGGTGCAAT
Organism: Nanorana parkeri; assembly: GCF_000935625.1. Classification (NCBI taxonomy): domain Eukaryota; kingdom Metazoa; phylum Chordata; class Amphibia; order Anura; family Dicroglossidae; genus Nanorana; species Nanorana parkeri. The sequence continues at coordinate 3,417,115 of NW_017306287.1, forward strand.
CGGGGAAAAATGCTGCAAGCACTATTTTTTTCGGACCGCACTGGACTGGAACACAGGCATTGTTGTGCCCGCGTCCTGGTCGCACTGCAGACGGGGGGAGGGAGGGGGTGTGTGGCTGCGGTGCCATTGACTTCAATGCACCACCATGCCACCTCCCACCACCAGAACGCTGGGGGGAGTTTACTATGCAATACAGTGCGTTACAGCAGCTAACCGCGTAGGAACGCACTGCGTATGGCGTGAACAAGCTCTGAAGGTCAACTAAAGCCTCACAACTTTTAACCTCTTTACCATCTTGTGCTCCTGCATATTATTATTCATGACTGTTCTGCATAGAAATGCTTTAACATGTTTTAAATTCTCTCAATGGAAAAGCTGCTTTTCTCTCACTCCGGTGCTCTGTTCTGGCAGAGCTGAGTAACAGCCACACCCCTCCTCACAAGAATATTACAGAGATGGAGTGATTTGCACAAGGTGTTGTTGCTGGCTGAGGATTACTGAGAGCACAGGGTCTAATTCTGATGCCTATTGGATTACATTAGCAGACACTGCTCAACTGCTGGAAAGAGGAGGTAAGTCCATGAAAAAGGAGGTTGTTGGTATGATGTCTATCTGACTGCATATCTAGGGGCTTCCCCACCTTTATTGTTGGGGGAAAAGGCCCAAGTGGCCCACCCACCAACCTATAATTATTTTTAGATGGACAGGTGCACATTACGGGTCACCATATGCTTTACAATCTGACCGTACAATTAAATCTACTTTAGATTTACCAAAGCAATGTAATATAAGGACCTATCTGATTTCTCCAATCAATTTGTATCCAACCAGGCTGGGCCTTGCACTACATAAAGGTGATTGTACAATCGGATTGTATAGTGTATGGAGTAAGAGTGAATACAAGCAGCATGCTGGGAGTGAGCCCATGTCACTTTGTTTCAACCTGACCCTAAATGCGACGGTATGAACCCACTCTCACCTTTATGCCCTGACTGCAGATGTAACCAGCGTGACCTTTGGCCCAACAGCACTATCCTTGCACACATGGAATATAAATAGCGATTATTGATTTTATTTTTTTTTGCAGTCTAGGAGCTCTGTTATCTGCCAGCAGGACAATTGCATCTGCGACTATTTGTGTACCGGTGGGAGCTATAAATGACTGGCGATAGTGTTTCTTAAAGGGAAAGTATAATGCTTTTGTGTAAGCACATAATGCAGGTGAATGGACCTGCATTAGATGTGATGATGTCATGGGTCCTTAGATTGCTGGGGCCCGGGGAAGAAGAGGATGCAGGGACCGGTCTGGCAGCAGGAGGATCAGGTGAGTATGTGTATATATATATATATATTTTAGACCAAAAGGAGAAGTTACGTCTTGCAATGCATGGAGTAGCCCCACTGCAAGGGCTATTTTTTTTTTTTAATTCTGGAATTCCCCTTTAAGAAGAACTTCAGCCAAAAATTAACCCCTGCAGTGGGCTACCCGCCGCACTGCAAGGATTAACTACTAGCTTTGGTCTAGGGCAGGGGTAGGCAACTTTGGCTCTCCAGCTGTGCTGAAACTACAAATGCCATCATGCTTCTGCCTCTGGGAGTCATGCCTGTGGCTTGCAATGCCTTATGGGATTTGTAGTTTCAGCACAGCCGGAGAGCCCAGGTTGCCTACCCCTGGACTAGGGGCTCAAATAAAAAAAGATACACTCACCTGATTCTCAGTCCCCCAGTGGTGATGGCTGTGGAATGTCCCTTGGCTTTCTTACGTCCAATACAAGTGAATGTACATGATGACCTCATGGGACCTTTGACTGCCGGAGGCTGGGAGAGAAGAGGCAGTGTGCAATGGTCTAGCAGCCAGGCGGGTCTGGGGATCAGGCAAGTATAAAAAAAATGTATTTTACACCCTAGACAAAAACGAGCACTTAACCCTTGCAGTGTGGTGAGTAGCCCCACTGCAAGGGTTAATTTTTATTCTGCCTAGAGTCCTTCTTTAAGTAATATTTGAAAAAAAAAAAAAAGCCAATACTGTGAGCTCTCAATTTGTTTTAAACACACTCAACCCGCACTGTGAGGAGGAGCAGTAAAGCACAACCGCTGTAAAGCACGTTGAAGAATGTGAGTATCTATTATCATAGAAATTAAAGGTAAATTAAAGGAGAATTAAAATACAACACTATTTATGTGCTTGGAGCCATGCGAACGGAAGCGTGGATGCAGTCGCACAGCACTAGCGCCCCTAGATGACGCTGACAGGTATACGAATTTCATTATAGAACTTTTAACTTTTAGAAAAACTAACCCCAGTGATATTGATAGTGCTTCCCCTCTGCCTAGTTTTGCAAGTCCTTTTTGTAAGAAATAATGCTTTATAAATGTTGCTGGCTGCAGGAAAGGTTTTTGTGTGTGTTATAGACCCAAGTATATAAAAGCAAATATGCATGCAGCACACCTAATTGGCTCCCAGTGCTGCCCCCCTCGCTCCCAATCTGAGCCCTGCTATACAGGGACTTCAGTTTGCCGATACTGAGTCAGATTCAGGTGCTTACAAAGATTTAATGAGTTATTCATGAATGCAGAGCTGAATTAATTAGTGTCTTTTATATCTGCCTGGCATTCAAAATGAGAAAATGAGTAATACAATTGCTGAAATACTAACCTATGCTGGTCATGTGACCAAAAGCCTAGGCATTTCATCAAGTGATCATTTTAAAAATTGGAGGATCAGGTGCCTTCCCTGAGTCACTATAGAGGTTGTGATAAAGCTAGCACACCATGCACATTTGACAAAAACAAGCACACATGTTTATTGCAGTAGTTTTGATCTTCTGGCCTCTGTCTCAAGTTCTACAGGAAGCTTTGAGGCCCTCCATTGTATGGAGCTCTGAGCACTGACGGAGAGATAACTATGTAAGCACCCAGCTCACAGGACCATGTGATTATGAGGCTATAGATCCATGTCTAGGAATCCTAAAACAATCTTACTTATCTTAAACACACAATGACTGTGTGCTGGTATTATGTATACCAGAAGGCAAATGTGAGAGGTTATCAGTCACATATGATAAGAACGGGTTATTAATGCTTATACTTTGGAATGCTCACATCATAAAGATGCCTACCAAAAAACACTTCCTAAGGTGCCCAGAAATAGAGTTGGGTGTTTGGATGTTCAGACAGTTGGGTGGTTGGACGTTCAAGCAGTTGGGTTGTTGGATGCTCAAGCAGTTGGGTGGTTGGACGCTCAAGCAGTTGGGTGGTTGGACGCTCAAGCAGTTGGGTGGTTTGACGCTCAAGCAGTTGGGTGGTTGGACGCTCAAGCAGTGGGGTGGTGGGATGCTCAAGCAGTTGGGTGGCTGGACGCTCAAGCAGTTGGGTGGTTGGACGCTCAAGCAGTTGGGTGGTTGGATGCTCAAGCAGTTGGGTGATTGGACGTTCAGTGATGATTTGATCATCCTTGGAAGACTGCCCCGTGAACATATATTAGCCATGGGTGGGAGCTGGGGTGTACAAAAACAAAGAGCTCTGCAACTAGTTTACCTGCTGGGGAACAGAAGCAAGTGGACCCATTAGCACGCAATGTAGCTGTAAACAGGGAGGTCAAGGTTTGAAGGTGTGTGCCCACCATGATTATCACATAAAGATCAGCCCATACAAGGCCTGTCTCAATGGTAATAAAAGCAAAACCATCAATAGAAGAAGTGATTGTTCCATGCAGAGACTACTACTTGTCAGAAAATCATTGTTCAAACAACCAATTGCTGTGCGCCACTTTCATCCATTAGCTGAATCGAGGAGAATATTCAAGCAAGTCTGAGTAATGCTTATGGGACTGGTAAATGGCTTCTTGTTCTTTGAAGACATATGTCCACTCTGAAGCTAAAAGTTATCCTTCCATGTCAGTGTGGCAGAAGAAGGTATGAAAATGTAAAAACAGAAAGGAAAAATTGTAAACTATTGAGCTTCACAATGACTCAGAAAGAATATTCAATTACATTTTAGTATAGTCTCTTCTTAAAGCAACCTTGCCTCTGGTGTGAAGAAGAGCTTTAATACTCATCTGTTCCACTGCCTGTTATTCTAATTGCTCTCTTGATAGATGGAGTCTACCACTGCTCTCATTCTCCATGTTAGTTTTTCTGACTATTATTGTTTACCCTTTACTCCAATACTTTGTTTCCATTGCCCAGCATGCAAAATGAAGATAAAAGAAACCAGACGGCATTGGTAAGGTCCCACCAGCTTCTCCTCTCCAACAGGTGCACAACCGCCGCCTATGCTGAATAGACTACCCTTTGTAGTCTTGATTGTTTGTATAGTCTCTCAATTTACCAGGTCGACTCTGCTTTTTCTCCCCCATTTTCCTTTTTTTCAATCTTTTGTAAAGATGTCTAGTTTATTGAATCCAGTAGGTTAGTGCACTAGTGAGTTAGCTAGCATGTGCAGAAGGGTACTGCCAATGGCAGCCCCCATGTGTCTCTCCAGAAATGTTGCCTTTAAGGCTGCTGCAGGCTTTGAGACAAGCCCGCAGCTGTCAGAAATACAGAGAAGCACTGTGGACAGAGACCAGCCCCGCGTGCCTTGCCAGTCTGTGTGTACAGGAATAACATAGATCATGTCAGCCAAGTCTCCTCACAACACAAATGAACTCTCATCGCATGGACAATAAGTACTCTCCAGCTATTACGTGACATGCACCTAACCCCAATACCAAGACTTGAATAGCTCCATAGGTGTTTTCATGCGCATGATTGGAATGCCTGGCCCCATTTTTTCCATTCTAGGAATAACCTGTAATGTATTTTCCACTAAAAACAACTAATACATGAAATTCCTGTGCAGAAGGCCTCTGGGTCTTATCGTGCCAGCAACATTTAGTTTTCCTTTTGCATATTTTAGCAGGATAACAGCATCCAGTGGCTTGAGAAATCAGCTGCAATAAATGATAGAGTGAAATCCATGGACACCGACAAACTGCCACCCTTAGCCCAAGTCCAGCTGCTTTTGGGAGGGAATGTTGCATTATTTTGTATTCCTGAAGATAAGGCCACCATGGGGGATGGCTTTCTGAACCTCCCTAACCCAATTATGAAAAACGTGCACGTTCAGGCAATTCAATTGTGTCCGTACATCAGACTGCTCTGAGAGGTTTAGGGAGCTTTCGATGACCTAGTTTGGCTACAGTCCTCTTTAAGACAGAGATATGCTCTGCTGCTAGTTAACTGCTTGGGTTCCTCAGCTGCTACCTCATGGGGCCTGGGGCTCCAACTGGGAGAACAAGGTGCTTCCCTATGCAGCTCTGCAGGTAAGTCCCGTTCTATAGGTTGATCTCGCAAACTCTGTACAGTATTCCCACAATCTCCACTCTTTCCTGGGCAGTCTCACGAACATTACTGATTAGTTTTGCACACTGCCTAGCCTCAAGCCCTGTCCAGGGCAGTCATTCTCTGTATCCAAGTGTAGTTAAGCCATAATGAGCGCCAAACAAATGTCAAAAGTTTATTATTTCCATAAGTAGTAACGAGAAAACCAAAGGCAGCCAACACGTTTCAAGGGCCACAGACAATATATCAAAGGGTTTAATGGATGCGCAACAGAGAGCTCTTGGGCAATCCAAATTGTATTTACATATTCTTTATTTAGGTTTATAACAATTACAAATATAAGACACAAGAGGCAGCCATACAGAGATACATATCCAAAAATATTAGATAGCCAGGAGCAGGTAGTGTCAACGCTTAATCATGCCACAGGTGGGTAACCCATACAACTCACAGGGCATGTCAACCCAGAGAGAGAGGCTGTTTGGGAATACAATTAATCCTTTATATGTGTCGGCCGCTAGAAATATGAAGAGACTGAGAAACCTAAAGGAGCAGGACAAGCCCAGAAAAGGGCACCCTGAAAAAAAATTGAGTTTAGGATAAGACCCCCTCTGGATTAGGGTTGCCACCTGTCCTGGATTCACCTGGACATCCTGGGTTTTGAGTCCTGTTTGTGCTGTGTCCGGGTTTCAGGTCAGCTGAAACCCAGACACAGCACATAGAAGACTCAAAACCCGGACTGTCCAGGTGAATCCAGGACAGGTGGCAACCCTACTCTGGATCATCATGCAACAAGGAAGACTAATTGAGCAGTAGGTTACATAGTGAAAGAAGATGGAGGGGGGCAGGTAGATCACATGGAAAGGGAAGTTAGGTATGGGGCTGGGCAATCCAATGTAAGGCAGGAGATGTTTAGAACAACAGTCAATGAGCATCAGCGGAAGAAAAATTTATTTCTCTCTATATCCAGGCTTACACTTTTTTGTCCATTACCATTTACAGTAGGGGTGGGCAACTCCGGTTCTCCAGCTGTGCTTTAAGTAAAAATCCCAACATGCCTCTGGGAGTCATGCCTGTATCTGTCAGTCTTGCAGTGCCTCATGGGACTTGTACTTTTACAACTGCTAGAGGGCCGGAGTTGCCCACCCCAGATTTTCAGGCTACTCTAGCCAATGCTTTTTTTTGGCAAAGAGCCCCATTTTATCCATAGGCCCAATAATTTGTAGTTACGCCCCTCAGCTTATAATTACCAAAGCCTCAGAATACTTATGCTCCCAATGGAAAAGGCCAAGCAACTCCAAGCAGTATCCAGCCTTAGCAACAAAAAACTGGCGAGGGCGCCTGTAATGCCTGCTGGTTAAAATTCACAGGTGACCCTACAGAAGTCTTCCACAAACCCAGAAGAACCCCTTTAACAACCTCATTTATATAAAGCAGTATAGGCTTCAATTCACAAAGCTTTAACACAAGGTTCAGGATCTTTATTTTAGCCATGTAACTGTTATTTTTTAATCTTATAACTGTCCCTTTAAAAAAAACACAAATATCCTTATCCCAGTGTGTTAGATTTGTGGATCGACCTTTTTGTGATTGATGTAAAGAAGATGATTAAATAAGACGGATTATATCCTCGGTATGCTGAAAGCAGAAGTCATTTGCAAAACGGAATTATGGGCATTTGAAAATAAGACCCCTGCGAGAGCAGGCCGTGGGTGACCATGGGACGGTGTCACCTGATGGAAAAGCTAGCCAATGCCTTTTAAAGCTGTCACACCTGGGCGATCAGCAGGCACGGCACAGCTAGTGAGTACAGAGGTCAGGATTTGTACATCTGCCTGCAAAACATTTTTATTTTCCCCAAACATTGGGATATCACAAACAGTGTGTGGGAGGCTGGCGCGCCATCCTTTTTTTTTTTTTCTTCCACCAAAAGAGATGATCTGAAGAGGATGTGGCTGAACTATCACATCTGTTGCACAAGTGTTACCCAAAAAAAGATCTGTCTTATCCTTCAACTCCCTAATTATATGGAAAACTGAAAGATTGGTTGCCTTCCAGAAGCACCAGAAGGTGTGATAAGTATTTTTACAGAGATCTCGCAAGATTTTGCAGTTTCCAGATGAGATTTCCCAGGAAGGCACTGGGAATGCACCTGTGAGGCCAGGGCTACATCACCAGTGCCTCATCCAATCTCTGTACAATCAACTTTAGATTTATCAAAACTATATAATATGGGGACCAACCTAAACAGCCCTATCAATCTGTATCCAATCAGGAAGGCCCTCGTACTACATAGTAGTTGGTAGATATAAATGAGATTGTACAATCAGAATGTGATATGTATAGTGAGCTTTAGGCCTCATTCACACTGCAAGCAGCCGGCCCGTACAGATCCATGCGGTGTACGTGGCCGTATCGGGCCGCTCCTGGGAAGGACAGGTGCTGTGTGTGATTCTACTCAGAAGCCTGTTCTTCTCTATGGGAGTATGCCATACGCTCACCCGAACTGCACATCCGTGCGGGTGTCTGTGCTCGGACCCAGACAAGTTCCACCCTGTCCGCGTACGAGTAAGGACACCTGCACCTGCAGGGTGAGTGTAAGGCCGCATACTCCCGTACGGTACAGCGTACAGCCGCATACTCCCACAGAGAAGAACAGGCTGCTGCGTACAAATCACACACAGCACCTGTCCTTCCCAGGAGCGGCCCGATACTGCCGTGCATGACGCATGGATCTGTACGGGCTGGCTCCTAGCAGTGTGAATGAGGCCTAATGGGAGACTCACCCTCCTTATTTGTCCAGGGGACCATTATCACTGAAAGTAAAGAAAATCCCAAGGGTTGTCATCAAAACAGGAATAGATGGGGACTCTTCCAATGGGGTCACTAGTTCTGCTGACCCTGCTGACCACCTGGGATTTCTCACACTTTGGAGGGATTTCCTCTAACTTCCTGTTGTGGCTATTGGACAGGAAGTGAAGGGAAATCTCCCCAATTGGACGGAGATGGTAAAAAAAAAGCTGACGGGTTATAAGACTCCCTTACTCTATCCACAACTAAAAAAAAATGTTTTTTACTTCAGTACTATGTGAAGTTTTATTTATTTATGTTTTCACCCTCCCTATTTGTCCTGGTGACCGTTTTCAGTGAAAGAAAATCCAACATTTTGGGTTGTCACAAGAACTGAAATAGATCGGAAATCTTCTGATGTGAACACTAGACCTGGTGACCCAACTGACCACCTGGGATGTCCTTCACGTTGCAAGAATTTTCTCTCACTTGACAGAAAATCTTCCCAATGGGACACAGATTGCAAAAAGACGGGGTTATAACCCTCCTTTACTCTAGCCAAAACTCAAAAAAAAGTTTTGACTCCAGTTCTACTTTAATAGTAACTGACAAGGCCTCTATGATGCAGTAATGTAACCCAGGTGTACAGTAAATGACGAAGACCTTGCTAACTCAAAGCGTGCTGTTTTATCTTTCTGGCCTCTCTGTATTTATAAACTGAGTTTGGGATTGTGTAACGTCGCATTGCTGTGATCTGAGGTGGCTTGTTAACTTCCCCGTGTTGGGTAAACACACACAAGTTGTCCTAACCTTATTTGCGCTCCGTAGTCAGGCTTTCAGCCTGTTTTCTAAACAAGGCCACCAATTATGTAAATAACTTCCATGTTTTGATAACACTTTACAAGTACAAACATGGCCGAGGTGAAAGGACAGGCAAAATGGCCGCCCCAGTCAATATTTGTTTCCGAATCTCTGAGCTGAGACATGTCCAGTGATGTGAATGAGTCATTGTTGTGATTGTTAGGGCTCATTCACACGGGCATGCACATCAGAAATTGATTTAGCAAGCTATAGTGTCATTTAGTAAGGGTTTACATATACTTTTAGGGCTCATTTACATGTGTCATTTATGGCATTTTAATTTTTTCAGCGAACCCGGAGTTCCACTTTAGCATACTAATGTAATTTTAAACATATTAACAATCTTTTAAATTCTTTGGCTTTACTTAAAATAATAATAGCTGGTGATTGGGGAATTCATAATATAGGGTGACAAGGTTCTGACCCTGCCTCCCAATTCCACTCCTGCGTTGACACCCTGTCACATGTGCATTTGAGGTGTGTTCAGTTGCTCAGCGGCTGTGAGTGCTGAGTTAGCAAACCACTGGTGAACGCTATGCTGTAAGTCAGCGCTCAGCACTGCTAACTAAGCACTCGCAGAGGAAGTGAATGTGGATGCAGAGCGCTCAGTGTGATGGAGAAGGTGGGGACAGATCACCAGCGGCCATTTGAACTGTGGGCACACCTGGCAGCGATGGAGAAGGGTGCCTGAACCCCGATGGAGCACCTGGCGGCCGCACCTGGTGACCCCTAGCTTAGTGACGCCTCTGGCTGGAGGGACGGAGTTTGCCTACCTTGCCCTAAGGGCTAGTTCACACCAGCCACAGTGCGTTCCGCTCAGTGGCAGAGCTAAGGAACAAAGGGCCCTGGTGCAAGATTTTTTTTTGGGTCCCCCCCCCCCCAAAAAAAACCCACAAACACAGCGTTCTCCTTCCGCAGGGCTCGGCCGGCTGTCACTTTCTCTCCTCCGCGCTGGGAGACGGAGCAGCGTCCAGCGGGGGAAAAAGAAAGCATTATGCCAAAAGTGCCATTTTTCGGCCAATATGTTTTGGCGGCCAATATATGGTGCAGCCCTAATATTTACAGCAATACAGAATGGCACAGGCTATAGAGGACTACACATCCCAGCAATACTTTATAACGGGAGGGGACGTGGCGGTGCATTAACCTCAATGGCACTGTAGCCACGCCCTCCGGCCAATATGCGAATGGCCGCACGGGAATGCAAGGCACATCAATCCCTGCGGTCTGTTAAAAAAAAATGCTGCAAGTACTATTTTTTCTGACCGGACCAGAATGCTGTGCCACATGTTCCCGTGTGGCTGATCGCATTGCAGCCAGAGGGCATGGCTCTGGTGCCATTCACTTTAATGCACCGCCACGCCCCCTCCCGCCCCACAACAAAGTGTGCCGGGCCGCAATGCGATCCAGTGCGTTCCGGACAGAATTAGGCCGGAACGCACTGCGGCTGGTGTGAACTAGCCCTAAGTATTCATGCTGATGCCCAATGCCTAGGCATGTTCCACCAATGTCCCCACTGGCAAGCCCTCCCTGAGCAATGCTATGCAGCCGCCGCTGGAGTACAGGCAGACGTGAAGCATCTGCGAAAAGGCTGCAAGAGATCATCCGCACTGAGTTGCAACAAAGGATTAAAAAAAAGTTGCAAACAAGTATGTGATAAAATAATAAAACTGGCAATTGTTTATAATACACGGTGCAAACTATAAATGTCACCCAGTTGGGGTTTTACATCTGCTGCAATGCGTGCAATAATCCGAAATCCTCCTTCTATAATCTGATCACAAGCGAATTCCGGCCGATATGGCTTGCAGTAGTTTGCACATCATTACTGCCCTTCACACTGGTTTTACCGATAGTGCTCGGGAAACACCCAATTAATCATGTCCTATTAATATACATAGCTGACCTCCTGACACACAAAACATTATTTTTTAACGAGCACTTTACAAGGAAGAAAGAAAAAACAACGTGTAACGCCCAGAGGGGAAGAGTCTAGAGTGGAGAGAACTGCGGCAACAGAGTATAAAAAGAAGTTCTGTTACCTGTAACAACCAATCAGAGTCCAGTTTAGCCTCTCACACAAGGAAAGACTGGATGTGATTGGCCAATATTATGAATACCGTACAACTGCAGTATCATTTGATTGCTAGCACTCATTACAGCGCTAAACACATCTTATTACAGGAAAACACTGACCCGCGTCATGCCCTGCTTTTTGCATATTAATGTAACGTCTGTTCTAACGTCTGTGGTACAACCACAAGTAAATGGATACTGACTTCGGAGAACACAGGAAATACGTCTACAGTCAGTGCATGGGATACACTGGACCTAAGTGGCCTTTAATGGTAGAAAAACTTAACTATTCGTACACTGGCTCCAGACAGTCGCACGATCATTCCGCATTGGCCGCCTGCTGATACGTTACAGGATTTATATAGTGCCAACAGTTTGCGCAGCGCTTTACAACATAAGGAAGATGTGTAACATTTACTGTATATATCAGTGTGGATGGGTTAGTGGGTCTCAAAGTAGAATTCAACTCTCTAAAAATAATACTTATACAGGATTGCATTTTCCTTTTTATTCCTTTATTCTTACTTTGTTCATGTTTTTGCTCCTTGCTCTGGGAGCATCCTGTAATCTCTGTGTATGAGCTTCCTATGGACATGTGAGCGCTCTGTAGACTCTTGAGTGTGCAGGAAAATAATACTTATACAGGATTGAATTTGAATATTCCTTTTTTATTCTTTTATTCTTACTTTGTTCATGTTTTTGCTCCTTGCTCTGGGAGCATCCTTTAATCTCTGTGTATGAGCTTCCTATGGACATGTGAGCGCACCAGTGGACTCTTGAGTGTCCAGGAAAATAATACTTATACAGGATGGCATATTCCTTTTTTTATTCTTTTAGTCTTACCTTGTTTATGATTTTGCTCTGGGAGCATCCTGTAATCTCTGTGTATAAGCTTCCCATGGACATGTGAGCGCCCCAGTGGACTCTTGAGTGTGCAGGAAAATAGTACTTATATAGCTGTAAAATATAAGTCAAGGCAACTGGATATGCTGTATTTTTCTTGAAGACATTTTAATGGTCATCCAACCGGCTTTCTCAATTCAGAATGACTGAATTGAGTCTGAATTGAGAAAGCTGGTCGGATGACAAGTGAAACGTCTTCATGAAAAATACAGCAAGTCCAGTTGCCTTGACTTTTTTTTTACAGATATACCATGACCTCGATGAATGAAAATCTTCACAGAAATACTCATATAGGACTGCATATTCCTTTTTTATTCTTTTATTCTTACTTTGTTCATGTTTTTGCTCCTTGCACTGGGAGCATACTGTAATCTCTGTGTATGAGCTTACCATGGACATGTGAGCGCTCCACTGGACTCATGAGTGTGCAGGAAAATAATACTTATACAGGATTGCATATTCTTTTTTTATTCTTACTTTGTTCATGTTTGTTGTTGGACCGGTCCCTGGAGTTTCTCTCCCCCAATGCTGCAGCGGTCTAAGGTCTCTGAGTCATCATGTTCTATACACAGTGGGGGGAATTTATCAAAACTGGAGCAGACAAAATCTGGAGCAGCTGTGCATGGTAACCAATCAGCTTCTCTCTTCAGTTTGTTCAGTTAGGATTTGAAAATGGAAGAGAGAAGCTGATTGGTTGCCATGCACAGCTTCTCCAGATTTTGTCGGCTACAGTTTTGCTAAATTCCCCTTGGTGCATAGGACGTGAGGATGCTGGGAGACATTCTATCATTGCAGCAGAGACATGCAGGAGCTGGCTCGGAGGATCAGGTGAGTGTAACTTTGTTATTTTTGACCCAAGGCAAAAACAAAATGTTTGACCCAAGGCAAAGACAAAATGTTTTACCCGGAGCTGTTCTTTAAAGCTGAACTCCAGGCTGGAAGCAAAGGATACCCCTGCCTTCTCAGCTCTGCAAGTGTTAAATTATCAGTAAGCCTGGGGGGGGTGGATAAAGAGGCGTATTATTTATCTTAACTGCTGCTCTGGCACTCTCCTCTTCTCCCTGAGGGTTTGGGTTTAGATATACTTTCATGGGAAACTGTATTGCCCGTAGAAGCCGCAATCTTCCTTGAAAAATGGTGGCTGCGATCTGATTTGTTGATGTTTGAAGATCAAACCATCATGAAGAACTATTTTAATGGTCACCAATTCTCATACTAGAATTAGAGCTCCACTACAAGCGGCTTTCCTTGGCATATACAGTACCTGCTAAAAGACTGAAATACTGCAATAGTCCTTCGTTCTTGTAGCCTGGCTTCATACCCGTGCATTGCAGTAATGTGCCTATTAACAACATGCAATACCGCAATTCATGGAACTTTGTCTGGTGCCTTGCTTGCATTGCCATTCATTAAGAACGGCGCCCCAACACACAAGTATTAGGTGCCAATTGCAGTGCAACACAACTCACCACATAAAAACAGGTGCATGTCCAATTTTATGTTGTGCATTACCTGCGTTCAGTAATGCACCAAAACCGAATATATACGTTTCAATGAGTCTTAAAGCCATGGGCAATGCCCAGGGTGACCCTGATGGCAGCCTCCCATTCAGAAAATTATTGGAGGTAGGTGGAAAATTGTTAACTGAACAGTGACTGCAAACAATCAGTTGGATTCACTGTTCGTGTATTCTGACAGCGACGGTCGGCAGCTGTCAGAATACAATAGCCGTAGAGGGAGATTCGGCCATCCACGCTGTTTTGCATGGATGAAGGAACCTGTTTTTTATTAGCCCACGGGCTGAATGGAAAAGATCTAACAGTGTATGAACATGCATACAGTATAGGCAATGTACTCTTTAAACTCTTTAAAAGGATAACATATAACAAGCTGGCACATTTTTTTCTGTTCCCAATAAATGGAGGAATAAAAATGTAAAAAGATAGATTAACGGATTTATGCAAAAATATCTGCTTTTCCCCAATATTCCCCAATACTACCTAGTGGTCATTAACTGCAAGATGATCAAAGACAGAACTAGGTGTGTGCCAGTCTCTATATAAAATCCAGGGATCATTGACTATCAGGACAAGGGTCAGACAGTGCTGGAGCCTTTATCATGCCCTCTCAGGACTTGGGTCAGACAGTGCTGGAGCCTTTATCATGTCCTATCAGAACGTAGGTCAGACAGTGCTGGACCTTTTATCATGTCCTATCAGGACTTGGGTCAGACAGTGCTGGACCCTTTATCAGTCCCTCTCAGGACTTGGGTCAGACAGTGCTGGGCCCTTTATCATGTCCTATCAGAACATGGGTCAGACAGTGCTGGACCCTTTATCACGTCCTATCAGAATGTAGGTCAGACAGTGCTGGGCCCTTTATCATGTCCTATCAGGACATGGGTCAGAGAGTGCTGGACCCTTTATCATGTCCTATCAGGACTTGGATCAGACATTGCTGGACCCTTTATCATGTCCTATTAGGACTTGGGTCAGACAGTGCTGGACCCTTTATCATGTCCTAACAGAACGTGGGTCTGACAGTGCTGGGCCCTTTATCATGCCCTATCAGGACAAGGGTCAGACAGTGCTGGAGCCTTTATCATGCCCTCTCAGGACTTGGGTCAGACAGTGCTGGACCCTTTATCATGTACTATCAGAACGTAGGTCAGACAGTGCTGGACCCTTTATCATACCCAATCAGGACTTGGGTCAGACAGTGCTGGACCCTTTATCATGTCCTATCAGAATGTAGGTCAGACAGTGCTGGACCCTTTATCATACCCTATCAGGACTTGGGTCAGACAGTGCTGGACCCTTTATCATGCCCTCTCAGGACTTGGGTCAGACAGTGCTGGACCCTTTATCACGCCCTATCAGAATGTAGGTCAGACAGTGCTGGGCCCTTTATCATGTCCTATCAGAACATGGGTCAGACAGTGCTGGACCCTTTATCACGTCCTATCAGAATGTACAGGTGAAACTCGAAAAATTAGAATATCGTGCAAAAGTTAATTTATTTCACTAATGCAACTTAGTCGTCTACCAGGAGATTTTGGAGCACTTCATGCTTTCTTCCCCAGACGAGCTCTATGGGGATGCTGACTTCATTTTCCAGCAGGACTTGGCACCTGCCCACACTGCCAAAAAATTTCTGAGATTGTGGATCTGGGTTTTCATGAGCTGTAAGCCATAATCATCACAATTATGACAAATCACGGCTTGAACTATCTTGCTTTGCATGTAATGAGTCTATCTCATATATTAGTTTCACCTTTTAAGTTGCATTAGTGAAATAAATGAACTTTGCACGATATTCTAATTTTTCGAGTTTCACCTGTAGGTCAGACAGTGCTGGGCCCTTTATTATGTCCTATCAGGACAGGGGTCAGAGAGTGCTGGACCCTTTATCATGTCCTATCAGAACTTGGGTCAGACATTGCTGGACCCTTTGTCATGTCCTATCAGGACTTGGGTCAGACATTGCTGGGCCCTTTATCATGTCCTATCAGAACGTGAGTCAGACAGTGCTGGACCCTTTATCATGTCCTATCAGAACGTGGGTCAGACAGTGCTAGGCCCTTCATCATGTCCTATCAGTACAGATCAGACAGCACTGGTCTCTATATGATATCCAGCAATCATTGGCTATCAGGGCAGGATTGGCAGTGCCAGTCTCTATCAAGTAATCGCTGGCTGCAGATTATTAGAACACACAGTTTTGGATACATATCTAATTATTAACATTATTAAAGACTTCCTGATGCCAGATTACGACTAAAACTCTCAGAAGCATCTATGTTCAAAGCGAGTTTTTATCTCCATTAACTAATACCACAATAGCTTAACACAATGTTCTGGGATAGGGAAGGAAGTGTGCCTAAGAACAGAGCTCTGGAATAATCCCTGATAATTCAATTATCATTGTAGTGCTTTAGCTTCCATAATTGAAAGTCACATGACATAGTGTCAGTTTCTGTTTGGAAATCACATTGCAACAAATACTGTTAGAGAAAAGGACAGTTAACCCTATAATATGGACCAATATAAAGGATACAGTAAGCATGGAACCGTTCATTGTGCAGTCATTCTCATTGGCTATAAGGCCTCAGATCCAATATGCTAAAAAACGTGTTCTTACCTTTAAGTTGATCAGCTGCTACGATCTGCCCAACACGTTCGGCCACCATGCTGTCCTCCATCAAGTAGCGGTCATCCAAGTACTTTGCAGTTTTCTCAGAAATGTGAACTTGACCCGCCACTCCCAACTGTTCCATAAGATTGGCGAGGTTGACATCATTAGACCAGACATCGAACTTGAACCTTCTCATGCCGAGGATGCCACAAAGTACAGTGCCAGTGTGTACGCCTACGCGCATGTTGACCATTTCTTTCTTTTCCTGGCAAAATTGCTCAATCGCTTCAATCATTCCGAGGCCCATTTCAATGCAACAATAGGCATGGTCCGGTCGAGGTTCTGGGCATCCTGCCACGCAGTAGTAGCAGTCACCAAGGGTGCTGATTTTTTCACACCTTGTCTCCTCACATAGGCGGTCAAAGCGGCCAAACAAATCATTAAGAAGACTCACAAGGGCATGGGCTGATTTGTTGGCACTCATCTTGGTGAATCCCACAATATCCGCAAACAAGATGCTTACTTGTTCTATCCTTTGCATCTTGAAGGGCCTGAAGACTATGGGTGTCTTTTGGATTGAAGACTTCTTCTTGCGGCTTTTTGGGCTGGAGGCAGAGTGGCGTTTAACGGAGTTTTCACTCTCGTCATCCCCTTGCTTCATGAGGTCATCTGCAATGATCCTTGGCATGACAGAATGAATCATCCTTTCCTTAAGGGCTTTCTCAACTTCCAGATCTTTACCATGCATGATGGATTGGCCAACTTTTAAAAAAGTGCTGCGAGATCGTACTTCAGACATAATGAAGAGGTGAACTCCAATAGCATGAATGCATATGTGCAGTAGTGCTTTGCTTAGTAGTTCCCAGTGAGCCATCGTGTCCATCAAAGGAGAAAAGCACTCCTTGTAACGAAAGTGGTAGCCAAAGGTCTCAAAAAGGATAGAATATGTTACCCCAAGACAGGCACTGAGGTACAACGGCAAGTGCATGACTGTATAAAGCAGAAGCAGGACCTCCACACATATAGAAAAGCTGCCCACCTGGGATAGGCAAGATGTGAAGTCAGAAAAAGAGGAAGTTTTGTTGGAAAAGCCATCATCATCATCATCATAACCATTTTCATTGGTCAACACCAGGAACTGGGAGGCCAGAGTCAGAGCAAAAACCAGCAGAGTGACAAGAAGGGAGACTGCCATACAGTGGCGGGCGTAGGGTTTAGTGAATGTGAAGCAAAAAAAGCCTAGGCACACCACGAGGAAGCACAGGGTTGGAACAAGGTGGGCAACCAATTTTAACTTCATATGGACGCCAAAGTAGATGCTCCACAGAAGCGCAGATACTGAGAGGTACAGGAGAGCATAGCGAAACCTGCGCTGTGTCTGCGGAAAGCATCTTTCCACGCAGGCCTCCTCTAAGTTGCTAGAGTCAAATTTTGGGTTCCACCAGTTGGATGTAGACCGTTCAAAAAGCTGAGGGAGCTTCTTCTGCTTCCGAACTCCTCCACCACCTCCACCCTTCTTTAGTCCCGACTCCCCCGAGCTGCAGCTGGACGAAATACTGTATTTGCAACGCTTGGACGGGCCTTGGTGGTGCTGCCTGTTAATTTTCACAGTTACACTACTAGAGTCCCCGCTGCCATCGCACCTCACCTCCGTATGATGTAGCAACTGCTGATTGACAGGGGAAGCCATGTTGTTAAGATGGAGTTTGCCTGGGACTTTTCTGTATCCCCCCCTCCTCCTTTCACCACCTCTCGCACTATCGCCCCCCTATTGCTGCCCAGCTAACCTTCAGCTACAGACTAAGTGAAGGGGTTTGACAGCTCTCAGCCTGCCCCAGGCAGCACTCCCTTGCCGCCTCCATGCAAAGTATCTCCCTGCACTGGCAGCTAAATACAGTAATTCAGAAAGCGTGCAGCTATCTCCAGATGCAGGCAGACCACACCAGCATAAGGCAATGCAGTCCATACATTTACATGTACGTGGAGCAAATCAGAGGCACCAAAGGAGGCAGGAAAACCTGCAGCCTATCATCTCCACCACCACCCCCCCTCCTTCCTTCTGTAAATATTTAGGGAACCGCTCACTCAGTACTGTAAGCCCAGGGGGTGAAAATAGGATATGTATTCCATTCAGGCTGGGGGGGGCTCCATCTTTCACAGAGAATGTATCCAACCATGCTGGGACATCATGACAGGCAAAGTCACTGCAGGGAAAGCCTATGGCCACCGGAGCCTCCTACAATAGCCAGCTCACCCCTCTTCTTTGTCGGGGTGCTTCTCCGAAAGGTGGGGTGTCCAAGGAAGTCTTCCCTCTGGATCCCAGCTCAGGTAATGATTTGGAAGGGGCGCTCCAATGTGCAGCTTCTTCTTCTTCAGCCTTTGGGTTGCCAGTGGATTGGGGAGCCCTGGTCCTTGCCGGCAAGGGGGACACAGAGAGGAGATCTGAGGCTTTGGCTCTCCCTCCCCAGACATGGGGGCCTCTCCACCAGCACAGACAGGCCGCTCTCAGTTCTCCTCTTTCCTGGCTGCTTTTCCTATGCTGGGCTGAGCAGGGAGGGGGGGTGAGGAGGAGGAGGAGAGACGGAGAAGGGGGGCAGGCAGAGAAGAGAGGGAGGGAGGGGAGAGAGAGCGATGGAGGAGAAAAAGAGAGACACAGTTATGTGACTGCAGAGGGGGGAAATATAAAACAAGAAAGGGTGGATGAGAAGGGAATGCGGCTGATGCAGGGACCCAGGTTGGGGATGGCTGGGATGTAGATGGATTGGTCACTAGCGTACTGTTTTCATAATACATAGTCAGCCCAGTCTGGCAAGATTACATAGGACATATACATGCTTCACGCTCACCCATTCCTTCTTCCGCTACATCACACTGGGCTCTGTTTGGGCACAGGTGAGTTAGCTGGATGAGCAGAATGCACATATATATAATATAATTTTTTTAAATATCATTTTCATTTTAAAAATCACCAGCTGTAGATTGGAGCGCCAGGTGTCCTGGATCCCGTTTATTAGATGGATTAGCCGGTCACTAGCATTCTGTTTTCATAATACACAGTCCGCCCTGTCTGTCAAAATTACATAGGCTATATACATGCTTCACGCTCATCCATTCCTTCTCCTGCTATGTCGCTGGGCTTGGTTTGGGCATAGGTGAGTTAGCTGGATGAGCAGAATGCACATATATATAATATAATTTTTTTAAATATCATTTTCATTTTAAAAATCACCAGCTGTAGATTGGAGCGCAGTGTGTCTATCTGCGTTTGATTACTGCATTTCTATTAATATGAAGTCAATACAGACTTTATGTTATGGTATAGTATGGGGTATGGCATTAGTTAGACCTATTTTTAATAGTAACTCTCATCAACCAGAAACAACATTTATCCGGAATTTACCAATCCCCGTGGATGCCGAATAACAGGGAGTTTACTGTAATATAAAACAAATTTCTATCATTTTCATTTTAACAATCCCCAGCTGTAGATTGGAGTTCCAAGTGTCCTGGATCCTGTTTATTTGATACATAATGTTTATTCTTGTAATAAAATCTTGTCTCCATGTTACAAGCACATGTATGCATTGGTCAGGTCAATGTTTCGCAGTCTTAAAGGAGAATTATGAGGTGAGTGCTTTTCACTCAGCCTCATAATCTGATCCGACCTGTGACAATAAAACTGTCGCAGGTCGGCTCAGTAGATCAGGAAGTGAGCGAACACATATCGGCGCTCGCTCACTTCTCGATCCTGTCACTGCAGAGAGCCGTGACAGGGGAGGGACTGGATTCTGCCCTCCCCTGTCCGATCCTCCAGCGCTGACTGGCGGAACGGACGGGGGATGGGGCGGGTACAGCTGGCTCTGCCTCTAGATAGGCAGAGCAAGCTGTCACTCACGCAGCTGGGCGGATCCAGACATAATTGTCGGGATCCGTTTCAGCTGCGGCGTCTCAGTATACTGTGAGCTACAGCTCGCGGTATACTGAGCTTTGGGTGACGGAAGGATGCTAGTTTGTGTCCTCCCGTTACCCTTCGGAGAACTATGGGGAAAAGCCCTGACCCCATAGTTCTCTTTTAACAACCAGATAAACTAAAGCTGGCCGTACACTGGTAGAGGAACCTTCATATGAAAAATCTGGACAGAACATTCAATAATGCCATCAGAGACTTGTCGAATGTCATCGGAAATTTCTTTTGACTTTAACATTAAACTTTGGAATGAATGCAATCTCCCCGAAAAAAATCCACATTGACTGTCAGAATTTCGTCCATTCGAGAAACATTTTCCATCCTTCAAGTTTTTTCATCACTACTTTTGAAATTGATTCAATCCCATTAACTATAATGAAATCGAATGACTTTCCGAAAATGAAATTCCGTGTATGCCAGGGGTGAGCAACTCCACTCCTCCAGCTGTAGTTTAACTACAAATCCCAACATGTCTCTGCCTCTGGGAGTCATGCCTGTAACTGTCAGTCTTGCAATGCCTTAGAGCCGATGCACACCTAGGCGCCACCTCACGGCACGATTCCACGTGGGTTGCCGCGCGTTGGAGTCACCTTGGCGTGCACCGATCGTGCTGTGGGTGCCATTATTTTGTAATGGCACCCCAGTCGTGCCGGGCGGATTGTGTGGTTTCCCGTCGCTATTCCGCCCGTGCTTCCTAAAACAGCCGCGTGTCGTGTATCACGGAAAAAAGTTACTTGTACCTTTTTTCTGCGATTGCCGTGCGGATGTCACCCCATTTAAATCAATGGGGCCGCGCGGCAATCGCTGCCTGCATGTGCAGGGCCGCGCGATCCCGGGACGCGCCGGTCTGCACCGGGCCTCATGGGGGTTGTAGGTCCACAACAGCTGGAGGGCCGGAGTTGCACACCCCAGGTGTATGCCCAGCTTAAGTTTGCCGCTGTTGAGGAATGCCAGTTTTAATTTGCTGCATGTTACATCTTATTTTGGTGCATTGCATGTCAAATAAACCATTATGTCACAGCACATATAGTTTAGTTGGCACATAATATGAATGTAACTGTCTTGCGCCATCATACTTTTGGCACCTCACTGCACACCTCTATTGCGACATATATTGATCTTTTCACAGTCATAACAACATTGGGACAGATAAACTAAGATTGGTGGTTGTTTTGACAGATAATGATCTTTTCACAATCGTAACAACAATGGGCCAGATGACCCTAAGGCCAAACACTGTGATGAACCGGCCGAATTTTGCACAGTGGGTGCCTCTGTCCGCGCCCTGCTCCCCGGCATCCTTCAATCAGATTACTCTCTGTCCCTGTGATCATTGGAAACAATAAGTTCTATTTATAAACAATTAGCAGGGCTGTTAACCCTGTGAATATCTTAGAACGTTCTTACTCTGCGGATATGTGCCAAACGAATATTCCTTAGCTTCTTTCTTACAAGGCTATGTATTTTCGATGGTGTTTATTTACGAAATACTGCATTATAGCCACTACATGGCCATGAAAAGCATAGACAATAAGTATTTACTTTATTTTCTATGCTTCTCAACGCCATCTAGTGGCCATAATGTGATATTTTGAATAAAACATTTGAAATTAGATTCCTCTTGTAAAGAAACAACTAAAGAACATTCATTTTGGCATATATCTGCACCGATCGAATGCTGACATTATTGTTTATGAATAGACTCCTATGTGTTATTATTATTATTTTTATTATACAGGATTTATATAGCGCCAACAGATTGCGCAGTGCTATACAATATAAGGAAGACATTACAATCACAATACAATTCAAGACAAGATGGTAAGGAGGGCCCTGCCCCTGAGGGCTTACAATCTAAAAGGGAGGGGGAAGTGATACATGAGGAGGTAGCTGTGTGGGTTGTATGAATGTGATTGGTGTGGTAATCGGTAAAAGCATCAACTCTGACACATAGAAATGGCTATCCATAGACAAAAGACAGTGCTTGCTAGAGTTGTGGTTGATTCCTCAGACAAAAAGTCCTTTGTTTGAAAAAAAAATATAGAATTAATTGTTCCAGATAATGAAATGTTATTTGCAGTTAATGGGTCTTTAGGTACATAAAACGTTTGTTGTGTTCCATCATTCAACTGTCTTAGCATGGAAGCATGGAAAGACAGACGAGCCAAACAATTGTTCCACAGAAAATAGCTGGAGCTTTCCTGTTCTACAGATAAAGCTTTGCTGGACGATAAGGCCCCCACACATGTCCCCGTTGTATGCCAGTGAAGTATGTCCATTGTCCAGTCGTGAGCAGTTATTTGCTTCCAGAACAGACTGCCTAGACGTTTTTTAGCATGCTGGTAAATTTCCACAGATGCTCCTGATTCTTGTGGAATACTCATGTGATTTGATATTCGCCATACCACTTGTGTGTGTGCCAAAAAATGATCAAAGGAAGAGAGATTTTTTTTTTTTTTTAAGCCCGTGGACGTGCATCTCAACAAACTTCCCCCTGTGAACAAAAAAAGTGAACCGTGAAATCACAGCACACAAAAACGTGCACAAGGGTGCAAGGTCCTTCCGAAGAAGGGACCCATTTCCCGACCCCCCGGGGCGCAAGGCTCCTGACAGGGGTTGAGACTGGTGGTCCACCAACCCGAAGGCCGGTGGACCCATTTCCTATGGGGACCTGCCGAAACAGGTCCCCCTCAGTACTTGGCAGGTGGGATCTCCCGAAGAGAAACCCACCTCCTGGGTGGGAGGGGGCAGAGAACCCCGTAAGAGGCACAGAACCTCCTCCCAGCATCAGGAATAGGCCCCGAAGGAACCTGCACCTTCCGCAATCTGTGGGTCAAAATTTAAAATAAAAAAGTGCCAAACGTGCATAGAGTGCAATAAATAAATCTAAAGTGCCAGTGCACCACGCTGACAGGCCTTAGGGGCCGGAGTGCAAAAATATTGCCCCGGACTAGCCATAAGGCCTGTCCAAGAGGCGTTGTGCAGAAAATTGCAATGTGGAGTGTGACCAAGTGATCAAGTGAGTCAAGTGGGGTCCCATACCCATGTGACTACCTGAGCACCCCTGGGACGCCACCCCCAGGGGGCACAACTCCACGGGCTTCTGCCGCCCCCGAACCCTCTAGCCACGACCAAGCTTCGCACCCATTCTCTCAGGAGGCATTAGCACCTTCAGAGCCTCCTGCCTACAACTGGGGACAAGCCCGGCGTAACCGGACCAGAATCAACCCAGGAGGAAAGGAGGCCCCTCCAGTACCCACCAATCACATCAGGGAATACTGAGCATCTCTCCGTGCCGGTGGATCGATGCCTTTCTTCCCCGAAAACTGATAAGAACAGATACTACACTTGATCTTAGCCAAAAGGCCGAGAAGCAAAGGAAGAGAGATGTGTCCATCACCACTGTGACTGCCACCCCTCCCGACCCTCCATCATGATTTGGCCCACATGCTCACCTTTTTTTTTTTAAAGCTGACCTCAACTTAGTGCAGCTCTGTAATCATTAACATCATTAAGGCTGGCTTCACACCATTTTCCCGACCAGATCTGGAATGCAGTGCATCACGTTTTTGTCACAATTATACTGCAAATTTGATGCGTTCTGGAGCTTTTTCTTTTTCTTTTTTTAGCTTAAAATGGGCCTTCAGGTGCGGTCCTGTGCGTTCCATGCATTTTTTATGCGCTCCAGTGCATTCCAGACCAGACAAAATGAGGCATGCAGTATTTTTCTGGTCTGAAATGGACCTGTGCTGGTCTGAACAGAGGCCAGAAATAGCATAGGGATATATTAGGATGCATTTTGGGTCCGGAAACAATCTGGTCTGGTCTGGAGATGATCTGGATGTGGTGTGAATGGGCCCTAAATGAAAGGAGTGTAAGTGTATCTGGTACCAGCCTTTTTGCAGTACCTGTACAACATGGCTGGAGTGCGAGAGGAAGTAGCAGTACAAGGAGCCAATCAGTTCATGTGCTGACAACGAGCATGCTGATAGGTGAAGAAAGCAGACTGACAGAGAGATGAGCTCTGCTGCTTATACTTTCACTGTCTGGTCACAAGCAGGGTTGGGTCTAAGATAACCTGGGCTCACAGCAAGTGGGTTGAATGATGCTGACCATTAGGGACATCTAATGGCAGAAACAAATACTGCAGGGGAAATCTCTGGATTAAAAATGAATATTGCAGCAAAAGCTGGTTGTGTTATTTTTTTATCTTATTTTTTGCTAGAGTTCTGCTTTGATTGGCAGCAGTGTGCAATACCTGTAGGACCCCTGTACCTGATGCATTTTCAGTGCTTGTGTCTGCTCATTGTCACCCACATGCTCGTTATCACTTATAACGCTCAGGTCATTTGCATAGTTTCCAAAAAATTGGTATGTATATATGTAACCTTACCCGCTGAGCCCAAATTATGTGCTTGCCCTGTATTTGGAGTGTACAGCGCCTACCACAGGACTGCACTATTATTGTGCTGCTCATTTCCCTGATACCTATATCATGGAGTGCTCCTGCTTTGCTTTGACTACCTTGTTGTAATAGAGCGGGTTACGTTTTTTTGTGGTTTGTACATGTTACCACATGTCAGCAAATAAATAGCGAATGCCCATAGAGACACAATTAAAACTAACACTCCTTTGGAAAATGTTAACTGCAGCTTTGTGATGCATGAAGGGAACACTCACTCGGTTCTTATCCAGACATTGCTGTATAGCACTAGTCCACCCGTCTCTGTTCAGTGATCTGCAGATCTGGGAACCCTCTTTTCTGCACCTTCTTGTATGTCGGTGAGCAGAGATGAGGCTGGGCTTGGTGTGAAGTGAGCCCAGTTTGCATGAGTTCACCAAAGCCCACTGAAAAGTTTCACCACCGCCACCTCCTCCCGACCCAATCAGTTGCGTGGGCACTTTCCTCACCTCGCAGCTATACATGATAAAGGGCCCGGGGACACAACTGCTGACACTGATTGGGTGGGGCTGAGAGGGTGGAGGTCAGAGCTTTAAGCGGGGTGGGGCAAACTCATGCAAACTGGGTTTATGCCAAGCTCAACCTCATCTCTACTGGTGAGGTATTCCTAAACACACATACTGGCAGCTCCTCTCAGATAAGGAAAGGAGATATAACAATGTTTAGCAAACATGCAGTGAATGTGATTATTTTTGTATAAAAGAACTTTCACTGGTCCGATCTTGTTCTCACATATAACCAAAATATATTGGGGGAATTTATCAAAACTGGAGCAAACAGAATCTGGAGCAGTTGCCCACAGCAATCAATCAGTATCTCACTTCAGTTTGCTCAGGCAAGATTTGAAAATGAGACAGAGAAGCTGATTGGCTGCAGTGCAAATCGGCTCCAGATTTTGTCTGCTCCAGTTTTGATAAATTCCCCTCATTGTCTGTAGTTAAGCAAGACAAAGCACATGTTTATTTGAATGAACATCTCCAAGAATTTAACTCTCCTTCACTACCCCAGCACTCCATTGGGCCACCAGGAGAGAATATAAATACCCGTTACTCGGGGGTATGGAGGAGCATGGGATTCCTCCTATGTGACAGCACTGGAGTTTTCTGATTGGCCGTGCAGGGATAAAAGTCCTTTCCAAGTCATGGAATATGATGGAATTAATAAACATTCTTCGTGCAATCCTCGTAGCTCTTCCCCTGGAATTCACCAGTTTCAGCTGGATTGAAAAAAATGGCTGCTGTATCTATGGGTAAAATTTGACAACCATGGACGATCCTTCTCCAAGCAATGGTTGATCGACTGGGGCGAATTTTATTTTATTTATTTTTTTGCTTTTGTTGAAAACAATAGATAAAGTACAGTAAGGAGAACCAACTGTTAGATAAGCAATAGACAAAAAGAAATACTCTTGACAGTCATCTAGAGCAGAACATTCCAATCATCAATGAACAAGAACAATGTGTTAAAACAGGAGTGTCAGCATTTTGGTAGGCCGCCATTCAGGTAGCATTAAAGTGTAATTTCCGTAAACAAAGTGGAGGCAATATGTGGCGGAAATCTGGTACCTGAGTACCCCTAAGCAGGGGTCAAGGAGATAACCAGAAATGTAACAAAACTAGTAAATATGAGAAGAAGAAAGGGGATGATTTTTTTTGACTGGAGATGGTTGTTTTTCTTTTGAGATCTGAACAGAGATGTCTGCTTCCTCTTTGCCCATTGAATGATACAAAAAAAGATAATGGCATTTGTGTTATACTCTTATATATAACTAACAGAGTTATTCACAAAAGGGTGAAGAGTTTGGAGAAGGCAGGAGAAGTGAACAATCTAGGACAACATAACTGATTTGGAAAGGGAGCTGAATTAAATAATTTTTCCAAATCAGCAATTTTGGCCTAGATTGTTCACTTCTGCTGTCTCCTCCAAACTCTTCACCCTTTTGTGAATACCCTATAAGTCTTACACCTATGGTCAGTTTAAAGCAGAACATCAACTTAAACTTTGTTTTATGTTTTGGGCAAGGTAAGGAAAGCTTAGATGGTCTGACAAGTTTTTATTGCTGCCTGTTGGGAGATATTCCTTCATTTCCTGTGTGATTACCAGGACAGGAAGTGAAGTAAACAAAGAAAAGGTAAGTGTATGCAGCTGGGAGGGTTGGCAGTATGTGAACCTATTGCTTTGGCCTGCATGGGCTTAGGATATATGTACTTAAAGTGAAATCACATAAGAGAAGGCTTGTGACTTACAGTACTTTGCACACTAATGTTCTTGTTTGCATTACCTTACCTAATCCAACATCATACAATGTCATATTGTTGTGCAACTACACCAAAATAATTTGCATCCTGCGTATTTATTCTGTACATGAATAACTTTGCGACTCTTCAATTTTCAAATACCACAAAGAACACATTTCTGTGTGATTGGGAACACACCCTTTTATCTTATACACATTTTTCCATGTCTGAGCTTGTCTTCCTGACAAGCCAAATAACATTTTGGAGGCTTAGTGAGGTTAATATCCTTTTATTGTATGACAGGTTTCCTACAGTCTAAAGTTTTGACACCACTTTACATTGGTTCCTTCACTTTTCCTGGCAGCCAAACGGCATAATTATTCTTATGAAACAGTTTAGGAGCCATGATCCCAATTTTCGGTGCAGGTCACCAGATGGAGTAAATGTAACACAAAGCTCAAGGCTCCCACTCAGAGATTAGGCACCCACACAGAGCCTAAAGCTCCCACACAGAGCTCAAGGCCCCCACAGATTGGGATAGTGGAAGCAGGGTTTATGAAGCTTGAATCGTCTATTGATCCTGTGGTGAATTCTTGGTGAAATTGGAGAACACCTTGGTCACAACTTCTGGGTCGAGAAGAACACCATTCTCTAATGGCTCTTGAGCAGACCTATTTACACTGCCTGTACAAAATAGGGTCACACTCTCGCCATGACATCGTTCCATATGTCACAACATTTATTTCGGTCCAGAGTTGTTTTTTTACCATCTTTTGTTTAACCAAGATCTTGTAGTGGTGATGGCAGAGTCACTGCGTAAAGTGTCCTCCAGCAACCCCAGATCATAACGCTGCCTGAAATCCAGGTGGTGAATTTCTTTTGGGCCAGGCAGTGTATATTACTGGCCTCCACAAGGGATACACCACCCCACTTGACAGCACTGCACTCAAATTGGCATTGGAGGAGCATATTGAGGAGCATATTGAGGAGCATATGGTGTATGCTCTGTGGTTTGCCAGCTTCCTGTGCAGTCTTTAGTTGAGCTTTTTGACATTTTAGCATCATCACACAGGTATCCATGACCTCTCCCTATCTCTTCCATGCAATGGTATTAAAGCCCAACTTGTTAAAAACTCTGTTCAGTTTTTAGTTCTTTCCTGTCCCTGTGACGCGCATACAAGAAATGGGAGGTAAGGGAGTCCCCTGGACAGGAATGTGGTTTTGCATATGTCATTATTTCCATTAAAGAGAGGTCCCATCAACTTCTCCTTGTAGGAACGCTGGGGACATCTTCCCAAGAAGACAGAGAGGACAATAAAGACCTAATGGAGGTTCTAACCATAACCTGCTCCATCCAAAACAATCTAAAGCGTATTGGCTGGAGCTGGGCTTCGAAGGCAGCTACCTCTTTGACCTTCTCTATTTCTTTTCCATATAAATGAAACTGGGGTAGGACTGGGCATTTTTAAAGTAGTGTGACTTAGTCAATGGATGCTAAAGTGACCTATAAGGGGGAGATAGTGCTTTTGGGCTTTGTTCACACAAGAGCGTCTGTCAACATTCCTGGGGCACAGAACAGGACTGACAGCAAAGCCCTCCAAATTGCATTGGACATATTGGGTGTTGCATTTGGGACAAAAGGGCGAAGAGTTTGGAGAAGGCAGGAGCAGTGAACAATCTAGGACAACATATCTGATTTGGGAAGATTCTCCTATTCAGCTCACTTTCAAGTTCAGCTATGTTGTCCTAGAATGTTCACGTCTCCTGTCTTCTCCAAACTCTTCACCCTTTTGTGAATAACCCCTTATGTAAAGGAGATGAGGTAAGGGAAGTTGAGAGAAGCAGCTTAGGGTAACAACGTTGCTCCTTTATAAATACAGGTCAGTGAGTTGTCACCCTAAAACAGGAAGTGTTTTACTGTCAGGAATGCCAGGTTAAATTAATAGGGAAAAGAAGCCTAAAAAAAAAGAGAAACAATAAATAAATGCAGCCACCACATCTAAATTGCTGGTAAATTGCAATATGTTACATTTTTTTGGGGGGTATAGATACTTTTTAATTATTGTAACTTCTATGAAATGTTAAAATAAAACCAAGAGATTGGACTAACGAGCTTCAAAGGTTTAGAGCAAAAGGTTCTCCAAATGTAATTTTGTTTCCAACATTAATTTTAAATATAACTATAGCTGTATTATAAATAGAAGCCAGCACTGCGTGATCGTATCCTGCTAATCTCTAGTCGGTGATATGGGGATATGACACAGAGGCCAGCGCTCCGATATGACATTCTGCATCCACGTACACAATATACGCTCTCAAATATGATATACAGTATACTCCAAACATCCTATTCATTTGATACAACCAGATCAACATACCCACTAAAGGGGTTTAAATACATATGCCAAACAGCAGTCATTCAGGTTCTCATATTTTACAGGTACCATAAAGAAAGCAATTACTGTCCGTTCCACCTTGTGTAAACCAACTCAGCCCTTAAGATATCAAGACATGCTGAATACATTGAGGCACTTAAAGGGGAACCATCACATATATTCTCTGAGTACAGATAATCATTTCTGATATTATTAAATATTATTTAAATATTATTATTAAAGCAAATCTGTGATTTGCCCATGTAGGGTAAAGCAACAGGTTTGCTTGACTGCCTCTGTCCCTAGAAGGTTGGTAGAAAGTCACTTGAACTCCAATGTGGTTTTCTGTCAATGCTTTTTATTGACAAAAGATGTGCCACATTGTATAGCGACGTTTCGGAACGTATAGGTCCCTTCTTCAGGCAAACAAGGGACCTATACGGTCCCGGAATGATTTAATACATTATCATAAAAAATGGAACAAAATAAAAACTGAGCAGGCTTTCCTGTTGTAAGAAGAGTTGCGGTGTGTATTGGATAGTATTAACCGTTTACTTACTCTTACCTGTTGCCCAGACACCGAACTCTTGTCAAAAGGATGTAGAAAATTTAACATGTTCTATGCAATTTAATCAATTTAAGTTTTTTTTTCCAGGGATTCCTTCTACCTCCAATATTAGGTTACTACTGAGCTGTCTCCATTGGTATGCATGCCGAGCAAAGCCAAATACTGCACTCTAGCGGTAAACCTACTGAACTACAGTGTAGGCTTGTACCATTATATGTATGTATGTACCAGACCTATAGTGGCTAAAAAAAGGGAAATTTTAGATTCACATCAGATTAAAGGCACTGAAATCTCTCTAGACAGAACTTTTTATACTATTTGGATACAGTAGGGAAGAGTTAGAAACCCTGTCATGATTTATTGCTAGCATAAATATATTGTGGTGCATTGGGTACCTGATTCACAAGGGCGTCCTAGTAATGAAGCAGGGTGCGTCCTTCGCTGTCTCCGTTTGTTTGTGGGCACTGGGCAGCTCTCTAATATGCACGGGCAAGCTAAGGCTCTCACATAGGCTTTGAATGTTTTATAAGTTGCAGTGTTTGTTGAAAAAATCCAGTGCCTTTTGAGGGTTTCAATGGTCCCCCTTATCAGTACGTAAAGAGGAACTTCACCCTTTTTTTAAAAATGACAACAAAGGCACCTTTAGAAATGTTTAGTAATGGAAATCTTCAAACTGATACTTATAGATCATAACTGGCTTTTTATTCTTTGCTTACCTTATTTTTCCTTTCCTCCCCATTCTTCTCATGGTGGCCATTTTCACTAAGGACGGATTAGTCCATCCCCCTTTACTTCCTGTTGCTCTGGGTCTGCCTCCTGGTACATGTGACAGTTCACATCATCTGAGGGGGGAGAGAAATACCTTTTTTCCTGAAGATTCTGCCGTTTCCAGATGAAATCACCCAGGAAGGCACGAGTGATGTAGCCAGGCTGCATCTGTGGGTCCAGGAGTACATCACCAGTGCCTCATTCAATCAGTAAGTGGAAAAACAGTAATTGTAAGTAAAAGCAAAAATTGTTTGTTTAACTAATGAATGTAACATGGTTTCATATCAGTCATTTTTTGTGAAAGGGTTTAAAGGTCCGGCTTTAATGATGTTAGACTGTAAAAAAAATATCTGGACAGTAATGTATGGGAATCGTGGTATTAAAATTTGTGAGAGATCATAAATTCAGCTCCGGTCTCTGATTTGGCAGGAGATTCACTCATAATATTTGCCCTGTAGACCATTCTCAGCTGGACAGAAAGTCATAGGCATAGCTCCCAACTGTCCCTCATACAGCTGGACAGTCCCTCTTTTGGAACTAAATCCTCCTTCTGTCCCTTCAGTTGTCCCTATTTTTGGTCTGATATATAGACCTTTATGTAATACTGTTTTTAAAAGTATGTGGGGTGGGGATGGATGTCAGAGGTGCATCCTATGCCTACATACGTTGTAAAGTGTGGCTGTTTATCCCTTCTCAAAAAGTTGGGAAATCAAAAATTTTACTTTAACTAATTTAGCAAATGTGTTTAACTTTTGCTAATGTTTAGCTATTAATGGAGGTAAGAGCAATCTTACAACCAGTGGCCAGTAACAACTGACTAAGGGCCTTTTCACATGTGTACAGGATAGTATGTGTGCCAGCGGTGGGGAATGGTGCCTTCCGTTGTTACACACAAGGAACTGTTTCCCTTTTTTTAACTTTACTGAAAAGTCAGAAGGATATTTCATTCACTCCTATGCATTACAGCAGAGCTGTGGTGCAAAAACGGATGGCCAATTAAGGTGGGCTCTGGTTCTGTGTGGCAAAATGCAGCAGGTCTGCATTTTTCTGCAACACATTGCAACCCACCTGTAGGCAGCATTGCAAGGTGAACAGGGCACATAGAGAACAATTGTAGGTACCGTTGCGGTGAATGCCAGTCACCAGTCACCACACATGGTGTGAATGGGCCCTTAGAGGTGGATCTCACCTCAGTTTGCAGATATACCGCCACAGTATACCGCGAGCTACTGAGATGCTGCTGCTGAAGCGGATCCCGACAATTATGTCTGGATCCGCCAAGCTGCGTGAGTGACAGCTGGCTCTGCCTATCTAGAGGCAGAGCCAGCTGTACCCTCCCCGTCCCCCGTCCGATCCGCCAGTCAGCGCTGGCGGATCGGAGCGGGGAGGGGGGAATCCAGCCCCTCCCCTGTCACGGCAGAGGGCTGTGACAGGATCGAAAGGTGAGCGAACGCCGGTATGTGTTCGCTCACCTCCCGATCTACTGAGCCGACCTGTGACAGTCTCATTGTCACAGGTCGGCTAGAACTATAAGGTGAGTGAAAAGCACTCACCTCATAGTTCTCCTTTAGACTCTGCTAAAAAGTCCAATTTGATTTGAATTAAGTGCAATTGTAATGATACCTGTACAGCATTTTTTATCTATTATTTAATATTTATTGTTGCATGATCTTACCTTCTATTGGCTTGTTTATAGAAAACAAAACCCAAAGGAACATAGGAAGGATCTCAGTGACTCTAGTACCATTAGTGGCCTTAAACCTGGCACCTCACTACAAAAAAGGCCACAGTGCTAAATACCCATCTGCCACCACCACTCCACCACCCAGAAAAGTACACTTCAAATTCAGACTGTGGACATCACAGATATTATGGAAAATTCTTGTACCTTCTCCAGCCTCTGATTCTAGACATAATCCCTGTAATATTTACAGATTATCCCTTATGCTTAACAAAATGAGATTAAGGTTTTAGAAGCTCATTTATGATGTGCCCTGCCATAGTCCTCTGATGGAGGATAGAGATTATATTTGCTGTTATTTCTTATTGACAGAAATTGATGGAAATATGGATAGATACATAAATAGATAAATCCTAATGAACGTGAAACTATACTATGCCTATACTGGGCATTTGGGAATACTTTAACTCTATACAAAAAAGGGGGTTCCCAGATTACCAAAAGGCAGTGGGGTATATTACAGTGATACCGTCATACTTCCCAACTGTCCCTCGTTTGGAACAGTTTGGACAGTTATTTAGCATCACCCCAGGGCTCTTCCATATGCATCATCACTACAAGATCTTGGTGAAAAAATTAGAACAACTCTGGACGGAAATGTTGTGACATTGTATAAGCTTATGGGAACAATGTTATGGCGAATGTGTGGCGTAATCAAAGCTAAAGTAGGTCTAACGAAATATTGAAGTGTGTGGCTTTTTTTGGCAAGGCAGTAAATATATACACGTGTATATACCTTGTATATATACAAACACACACAGATACATGGAGTGTATGTGGCCGTGTCTAGTTTAATATTTGTTCTTGCCCTTCCCTGTCTATTCATTTCTGTCTGGGTGACCTTAGCATTCCTGGCTTAGATTTGTGAATTCCTGTTATTGACAAGAGATAAGAATTAGCACAGGAGCTCAGGCTGAGCCTCTATAAACTGAATATTTGTTCAGCGCTCCTGTGACCATCTGCTGCCCAGACTGCAGCCGCCCCCCTGAAGGTTTCTTATGTTTATACTTAGAAAGAGAAGCTTTATTTACAACAGAGGCTTCTGCTCATGGCTGTGACTGAGCAGTTCCTCCCAGGGCTGTCCTCCTTCGTCTGAGCTGCATATGTCTGAGATCAAGTAAAAGACATAAATACAAAAACTTACCACACAATGGTAGGCAGAAGTGTGTCCTTGCGCTTTGAACTCTGGGCTCCAGCAGGCATACAGGGCTACAAAGGAGCAGCTTTCAAGAGAACCTGTCAGAACTTCCTCTGCTGTACTCAGGATGCTTACTCTGCTTTTGCTGCACACTGTGAGCTTCCCACATTGTGCATTAACAGACATTTCAACTTTCCCGGACGTTCCGTGAGTCTCCCGCTATAAGATAGACACCCGGGAGAGAACCATTTTCTCCTGGAAAGGTTTACTTTCAAAGAAAAAAAAAAAACAGCATAGGAATGAATAGTTGGGCTTTTATTGGCTATTTCAATTTGCAAAAGCCCATAGCAGACTAGCTACTGCACCCGCCCACTGCTGCTGTCAATCAGCAGAGGTGGACTTGAAGTTCTCCATCAGGCCCTCCTCTGCTGATTGACAGCAGCAGTGGGCGGGTGCAATAGCCAGCTTGCTATTGGCTATTGCAAATTGAAATAGCCAATAAAAGCCTAGCTATTCAGTCCTATGCTGGTTTCTTTATTAATATTATTATTCTGACAGCAGCAATGTGTGACTTTATTATTATCACATAGGGGGCTAAGAATCCCCCTTTGTGATCGCAAAAAGGATGTGACAGGTCCTCTTTATGGAGACATCAGTGGTCTTTAAGACCTTTAATGTCACCTAGGGACCCTCAAAGAAGCTGATGAAGCAGAGATCTGCTTCACCACCTTCTCTGGAGGTTCTGTAGCCGGAGAGTGACAGCAATATACATCACTTCCGCATTCTGACACCAGAGAGGAGCTCGGAGGGAGATCACGTACTGATCTCCCTCTGATCTCCTGTCACAAAGCTGCTGTGCTGGTCCTGGCCCGCCCCAGGCCCAGCGGAGCTCGGCACCAGCGTTGCGGAGGGTGGGGGGTGCACCGATCTGCACCTCATACAAGCGATCCATCTGCTCTATAGCCGGCGGATCACTTGTATGTAAACAGGCATTGCTGCCTGTTTTTAAATTTTGACAGTTTCCCGCTTGCGCGCGTCGTGCAGGGTGCACGAGTGGGTGGAGCTAACAGGCCGTCTTTAGATGGCCTGTTACATCCAGGAAGCTCCCGGCCGGCTGTTTAGTTACAACGGACGGCCGGGAATTAGCTCCGGTCTAAAATTGTCCCTGTATGTATGTTAGATAGGGACATTAGATTGTAAGCTCCTTGAGGGCATGGACTGATGTTGCATGTGTAATGTGCTGAGTAAATTGTCGGCGCTATATAAATACCATAGCAGGTTTTTGAAATGGTGCACATATAGAAATAATAAAGGGTATTTTCCTTCCTGTAGGTGCAGCGGTGACCTTTAAAGCCGATGCTTCTCCTGAGCTCTGGCGTAGGTCCAAAGCTATCCAGTTTCGCATAGTGAAGCATTGATAAAAACTTGTTATGGCTGATGACCTGTCAGAAGGTAATTACGTTGTCTTCCCATTTGTCAGCTGCATCTGCTAAGCATGTGTGGGTTATCCAAAATCCCACAAAGGCAAACAACAAAGAACTAATTGAACGGCAGCAGACATTTGGAATTCTCACTCTGCTGAGTTTGTGTTGGCGGACTAAAGGACCATTATGAATGATCAGATCCACACATAAAGGGTAGCCGGGGTAAGTACAGCATTTAAGTGGGTGAGGCAAAGTCCAAATGCAAATTGCACTGTATCAAGGGAAGAGGAGAACATAGGAGGCGGTATAGACACCTGGCATGAAATCTTGCTGTTGTACATGCAGGGGCGTCCCTACACTTTTTGCTGCCTCAGGCGGCGGATTTGAGTGGCATACGTCTCAGGGGAAGGGATGATGGTGTTGGTGCATGTTACGAGGAGGTGGTTGTGGCGCAGTGGCGTGCACAGTACCTCTGTCCGGCGTCCTGCCCACCTCACTGATGTCACTGCTTGCCAGGAGCTGTGTGGGACGCCAGCCAGAGCGTCCTGCTCTGCTCCTGGCAAACAGTGACATCAGTGAGCTGGGCCGGATGCCGGCCAGAGCATCCCAGGTTGCTCAGATCTCGTAGCAACCTGGGACGCTCTGGTCGGAAAGGCCCTCACGTGACCCAATGAGATGCCGTCTGAGGCAACTGGCTCAGGCTGCCTCATTATTGAGACAGCACTGTGTACAATCACCTAACTTAGTAATAGCATGACATTGCATCACCTGACACCTTTAAAGCAGGACTCTAACAGGGTTATTCCCTAAAGAGTGAAGAGTTTGGAGAAGGCCAGAGAAGTGAACGATCTAGGACAACATAGCTGATCTGGAAAAATTCTCCAATTCAGCTCACTTTCCAGTTCAGCTATGTTGTCTTAAAATGTTCACTTCTCCTGCCTTCTCCAAACTCTTCACCCTTTTGTGAAAAACCCTGTAAATTTGTGGATAAAGTGTTTAATGGTTTAATAAATTCCTCCTGAAGTCTTTCCTGTGGTATTTTTTCCTCCCTGCCCGCCACTGCCCAAAGAATCATGGAAAATGTAGTTTCAGGAAATTACAAGGGCAGCGAACAGGAACTTCATCAAGGCGGCTTGAACGAGTAAGCTATGATGTCACAAGCACTTTAAAAAGCTGTAGATGGAGCTAGAACTATAAACTTAGAAAATTAACATTGTGGTTGTCCATGGCAGTGCAGGGACTTAGTGGTTGGTGCTTTTATCTTGTAGCACTAGGTTCCTGGTTCGAATCCCAGTCAGGGAACTATCTGCATGAAGTTTGCATGTTCTCCCTGTGTTTCCATGGGCTTTTTCCCATACTCCAAATATAACCTGGTAGGTTATTCGGCTCCTGTCTAAATCAGCCCTGTTATGTATATATATACAGTATGTGAGCAAAGGAACTTAGATTGTAAGCTCCTTAAGGGCAGGGACGGGTATGCAAAGTGCTGTATAAATTGTCACTTCTATATATAAATACCAAAAATAGGCGCATGCGCGAGCTTGACCAAGATGGCCGCACACTAACTAGCTCCGCGCCTGACCGGGAGAATAACTGACTTTTACGGCTGATCACCGGACTCGTTCACTACACCGTCACTTACATTGGGTATCCCCTCAGTTGCCTTTGATGTCCATTCATGGCAACCCATTGTTCCTACCGGGATCCACCAACCCAGCCGAGAAAAAATAAAAAATAAATACCAAAAATAAATTGAGGATGGGTGAGGACCCTGGAGCTTGGAGGATTTTGCTAAATAAAATATATATTAACATATGTAATGAGTTCAGATCGCACATTACATACGTTCATATACTTCATTAGATTTTAGCCAGAATGCACTGGATTGCATTGCGGCCGGTTTAGCATGCTGTGGGGTTGGAGGGGGCTTTGCGGGGCAGTGAAGTGAATGGCACCGTAGCCACGCCCTCCAGCCACAATGCGATCGACCGCATGGGAACGCAAGGCACATCAATGCTGCAAGCACTATTTTTTCAAACTGGACTGCAGGCATTAATGTGCCTTGTGTTCCCGTGCAGCTGATCGCATTGCGGCCAGGGTGTGTGGCTATGGTGCCATTCACTTCAATGGACTGCCACGCCCCCTCCCACCCCACAACAAACTGTGTCGGCCGCAATGCGATCCAGTGCGTTCCGGCTACAATCGGCCTGGGACACACTGAGGATGGTGTGAACGAGGCCTTATACAGCAGCACTCAGACTGGTGAAGAATCAGTTGTGTTGCAGTGCTCATGGGCTAACAAGTAAAAATGCTGATAGGAGAGTGACATAGAGATGAGCTCATAGTTACATAGTCAGTCAGGTTGAAAAAAGACACTAGTCCATCGAGTTCAACCTCATCAGTCTGCTGCTTCTCCGTTGTCCAAACACAAGCTGGGGAAGGAGCAAGACCTGTAAGTGTCACATAACTGCAGCAGAGTTAAATCAGGTCTCCTGCCCTGAAAAACAGGGCTGTGCTTTGTGGCAGAGCTGTGTAAATCTCAAGGCTTGATGGACAGAAATACAAATCCTTTGGTGGGTATAACAGCTCACCTCAATGTATTTAATCTGTGTGTCTAACTGTTAGCATGGAGTTCAGCTTTATTAAAGCAGTATGATGAGCAATGCTAAACTACAAAGTGCAGTAGCCCATAACAACCTACCAGATCTCAGTTGATGGAGACAGATAAATGCAATATGAATACCAATTGGTTCTCGTGGCATACTGCACTCTGTTCTTTTATTTTAATTAAAGGATTCCTACTCATTCACAAAACGTACTAACCACGGACCAGTTGTTTTATTAGCTTTGTACTGTTAAGAGTAGGCTTTGCTGCCACTGACGTATACATAAAATGCAATCAGCGGT
Source organism: Nanorana parkeri (assembly GCF_000935625.1). Classification (NCBI taxonomy): domain Eukaryota; kingdom Metazoa; phylum Chordata; class Amphibia; order Anura; family Dicroglossidae; genus Nanorana; species Nanorana parkeri. The sequence continues at coordinate 3,454,787 of NW_017306287.1, forward strand.
GGTCACTCAACTGATGACGGGGCTTATAGATGCCCCCCACTAGCATAAACAGGAAAATCCAAATGCCAGTTGATCTATCTAAAGTGTTTTCAAAGTATGAAGTGTTTCCCATATGGACGGTCCAGCTATACAACGCGCTCTTTCATGTAAACTCAACTTGAGTTTGAGCGATAGTTTCCCTTGAAACATGAAGCGCCCACGGTATACTTTGCAGCCACACAAACCCTGTATTGTCTGATAAGAAAAATAGATCACAGAGAGACTCTTGTTAACAAGCACAAACATTTTTATTGTACGTTAAGAGGAAGTGATCACTGAGAGGACTGTAATAACAGAGCAAAGGAGTGTAATGATAGAAAAAAAAAGACAGCTAAATTAATTGGACCATTGAAATGGCACCTGCTGTTTCCACCAACCGCAATCTATCTCATTTCTGAATCCATCATTTATAAACACAGTGGAGGCCGCCATCTTGTGGAAGAAACAGATGTCAAGAAACCACAACCTTTACCAGTGTTTTTTCAGTCGCGGCACCCTTTCAAAGTATAACAAATCTGGAGCCACCCTAGTCTAAAATGTAATTCCCCTTTCACATCAAAGTCTCCCCTTCACATCAGAGCCCCCCCCCCCCCCCCCGAGCTTCGCCACTGA
>NW_017306287.1:3455463-3472118 GCF_000935625.1 Nanorana parkeri
CCCCCCCCCCTTTTACGTCAGAGCCCACTTTTACATTAGGAGTCCCCCCTTTCATATGAGAAGCCCCCTTCATATCAGAGTCCTCAGTCCCCCCTACACATCAAAGTCCTCAGTCACCCTTTGTATTAGAGCCCTCCTACCATCCCAAGATTTTGAGGCACCCCTGAGGAAGCCAGTAGGCACCCCAGGGAGCCATGATACACTGGTTGAGGAAGGCTGGCCTATACAAACAGTCGTTTTCCTGAGGCCTTGACCTTATCTAGGTTAGCAAGGGAATGGGCCTGGTAACTGGAAGAATATCAAAGGAGATATGTCTGTGTTACCTATAGGGACGAGTGAAACTGAGTGTTTAAAATGTAAGTCAATAGGGAAAGTCAATAGGGAAGAAAAATTTAATTAAGGTATTTTTTCCCAATCAATAGCCTCACTGTTTTACTTTTTTCCCACAGAAAGAAAGAAAAAAGAGGGCAAAAAACAAGTAACGTAAAAATATTGAAACAGTACACAATCGAATACGCAAAAAAGGGGAAAAATGCTCAATTAAATACTTCACATTAAAAAATAGCACCTTTTAGATAAATAAAAAAATAGATTTGTTTTCCAAGCAAATTTCACCTAGGCAGCTTATTGAACAAAACTGAGAGTTCCTGTGTAATCAATAATTTAGAGGTGAAATTAATTTCACCAAAATCACTGTACTTATTCCTGGTCACCTGTTTTAACCTTTTATTTTTAATATTTACTAAATACAAAAAGGGGGCTTCTGATTGGTTGATTTACAGGTATTTTTTTAGGCACTTTCAGTCACAGGGCCGTCCACATTTCTGATGTATAGCTTGTTTAGGCTATTATATAAAAAAAATAGGGTCCATTTATAAAGCAGCGGTATAACCTTATCACAGCCATACCACTGCTTTAAACAAAAAAACAAGCCAAGGCGTGCAATACAAATGGGCATAGCGCTCTGCTAGGTTAGGGACAGTGAAGCCAGGAGGGTGCTATTAATAATAAATGCGGCCTAAAAGTGACCGGCCTTTTCTCTAATCACAAGTCCTCTCTGCTGCCTTAAGCAGGGAGAGCTCCGTACACATGGTAGGGTCCATACTCTACCCTGCATTTTATGAATGGGCCAGATCATGCTGACCAATGTGAGGAGTAACTTTGCAGGATTTAGAGACATTATTATAGATAGGACTCTTTGTGTTAAATTATGTTGTCAAACATAATACTTATAAACAGTTAAATACTAAATTCGGAACAGGTTTAAGTTCTATCGACAACTATGCAAATATTGCCCATGTCCAGCCATATTTAGGCAACACTAAATAAGCCCCATTCCCCATTCCTTCCAGTCAGAATTGTTCCAATAAAAGAGGAAGATGGTTTATCATATATCAAAGGCCTCCTCCTTTAAATATATACAATTGACTTGTCATTTATTACCTTTTCTAAGAACATCTGTCAGCTATGTTTTTCTTTTTGTGAGCTGGGCAAACATCCATCCACTCCATTCAATCAAGATAAGTGTGGTATTCTTGACAAAAATGGCTCCACTTAAACTGTTGAAAGAACTGAACATCAGTATTCAACAAAATGGCTCCCTCGACTGTGTAGAACGGACAGGAAGTCTGCATGTTTTTTTTATTAACAACACATTTCCATTACCCTTGTGTTCTTCATTCTGTCAGCCATCTGGCTTCCTATCGTCTTTTCCTTCATGTTAGAGTTCTGTATGGCTATGTTTTTATGTTATCCTGAAATACGGACTACGACTAACCTAACACCTGTAACTGTTAGCTGCATTTAACACACAACAGGAAGAACACAGTGACAGATAGACGGGAATCTCGATTTCCTTTAAGTCAACATTACTGGAATTTGTATTGATATTTAACTGATATCCTTTAATAAGCCCATGTGGTTTTTTTTTTTTATTATTCAGGTCAAAAGTGTACAGACACTGGGAAACGACTGTTCACTTCTTCAATACCAAAATAAAGCTAATAAATAAAACGACAATTTATTTGACTATTTATTGGTTTGTAACTATATAATGTCTTTGAGATATTTTTGGCCTTCACCTATCTTCACATATTTGGAAAAACCAAGCCTACTATTGATAACCCCTGCTCATTCCAAAGCTCAGGACACTGATGGATTTGGAAGTATATCGCTAACGTGGGATGAGGTAAACCTGTAATCAAATTATAATTTTTTTTAAAAGGTGAGGGCATTCTTAGCACTGGTCATTGTTTAGGCACCAATTCTATTTTATATGAACAACAACTGGCAGTGTTGTCATAGTTTTATAATTATTCAAATATTAAAACATCAACTTATCCAACCAAATTAAACTATACTGCCTCTATTTTAGGTACTGGTCAACGTAACGTGAATTCTAAGACAGCACATGGCAGCCATTTTGCTAACATCCCTCCATCTTGTCTGCTAACAATTTTTGTACTTCACTGTGGTGCTGGGAAGAGTAAAATTTGGGTTTAAATAAACATTAATGTTATGAAGCAGGAATGCCTCTCACCATGCGGATTATTTAACCTACATCTCTTGGGTTCTTTAGGGTGCAGGTTAGAAAAAAAAGTCCCAGTTTAAAGATGTGGCCACTAGGAAACGCAGCAGTATAGATATGATACAGGGTGATAGAGAGAGTTTTGCAGCTAACTGGAATACCTCTCAAACCTTGTATATCCATAATCAGTATGGTGTTTTGCTTTACTAGAAGGCAAAGGTCAACCCAACATGGTAAGATTGGAATAAAAGTTGCCTGCACCGCTCAAACAATATCAGTGGTGTTGGCTCGTTTAGTTTTCTTGCTTATATCTTCCTTCAGCACCAGAGTGACTAGTAATCAATGTATTCTTCTATGACAAGAAGTATCTTTTTTATCATTTCTGCTTTATGCCTTGACAGGCCAAGTGCATGATAATTTATGCCATCGCTAAAAGATCGCAGGACCTTCATATTTTGTTGAAATATTGTGTTTTTTGTTTATTTATCTGTTTTAAATATAAGAAGGCATAGATGGAGAGAAGTTAAGGTTTTTTGTAACGGTTCTTTGGGGTTTCCCCGCATCCGGTCACATCGCAGTTAAGGCCTTGAGGCTTTTTGCCGATGCCGCTAAGCAGGTCTGGTAGTTCACGAGTAATGGCCCTTTCAATCTTCTCTATCAGACAGCCACCCATATATGAGCACTGCTGGTTCAGAAGCTTGAAGTTAGTAATTGGGTTTACTCCGAAGAAGTCTTTGTAAGCCTCTCGGTTTGGAAGATCAAACTTGCTGACATTTGTTTTGGCCAAGATAGACTTGAAAATGAAGAACTTATCAGGGTCCTCAATAATATCTTTAAAGACCAATTCACCATCACTAAAGAAGGTCATCTTGTCCTTGTATGTCTGAAGGTAGCGGTCAACCAACAAAGCATGGATTCGGACTCTAATAGCATGCTGGCGGATAAAGGCAATCTTGTTTTCAAGTCTGTTTTCAATGACTTGGGTGAGATCTTCTAGAAGGGATTTCTCTTCCTTAAGAAATAGTTCTCTGTGTGTGTCGGGATGGTAATCTTCTGGCCAGAATGAACTGACATAGACTCTTGGTGGCTCAGTCACATTGATCAGAGGAGCCAAGCTCCAGAAGAGAGCTCCATACACCCTCATGAGCTCTTGTGTGGCCAGGCTATCAGCTTTGTTCAGGATAATACGGATCTGAGACTCACGTCCTTTCAACTGTTTGAAGAGCATCTCCAACTCAAGACCCACATCCAGTTTGGTTGGGTCAAATACCACAAATATGAGGTCAGCTCTGTCAATGAACCACTGGCAGACATCATTAAATGGATAACCTATAAAAGAAAGTTCCAGTCAGGAAATGGTAAAAATATGATATAACCTATTAAATTTCAGAGCATCTTAACAAACAAGTGTGAGGCCCCAAAGTTTGCAAAATTTAAATCTGGCCACAAAAAAAGGTTACACAAATAAATTAATAAAAAATAACTGGAAACTCAAAGGCTTGCAGTGCTGTTTTACACTATATCATAAAAAAGCCATAAAATAAAATAAGATACAAAAATATATTATTAACAACAAATGCTGGCACTTCCAGCAAATCTCCTAACCTCTTTCTTGCTGCTTGCGATTCTCAATGATACCAGGGGTGTCCACCAATGTGACCCTCTCAAGAAGTTTGTGGGGAATTTCAATGCCAATTAGCTTCTCCAGAAAATTCTGCCCAAATTTTTCCAGTGGAGAGAAGGAACGAGCGCTGTCGGCAGCCATTACAATGCCCTCGATGGTCTTCAGCTTTGGCCCATGCATAAGGACAGTGAATTCAGAAGTTGTAGGCTCAGCACCTGCCAGTATGTAACAAGATGGATTTATTGCTTTGATGTCCACAGAATTCCCAGGAAATTTCTCAATAACAGCAAAAATGCCTCAAACATTACCTGTGTACAGTTGATGGGGTGTTTCCTCCAGGCCCAAGAGGTAGTTGATCATGGTGGATTTGCCAACGCTCCACGGTCCCAAAAATAAAACCATTGGTTTGGAAGTGATCTCCCCATCTGAAAGAACAGAGCAAATGTTACACAAGAATAATTTGAATTTGGGTCTATTGGACTATTAGGAATAATATTTCAGATAGACAATTAAAACACCCTGTAACTTTAATTTCTGCTTTAATGAGACTGCTTAAATCCAAAATCGTTGTACATAAGTAATCCCCCAAACAGTTGCTCTTTTCCTCGGCAGGTAACGACCTTGCTACAGTAAATATCTGTCTATACAAGACAGTCCATGACTTTACTCTGGTACTGTGGCAACTGTGACATTGTCAGCTGGGTTCCAAGTATAGTACAATTGGACTTTGCACTGTATGAATTGCCCTGAATTGAATATGAAACTGCAAGATAGTATAGGCAATTTACGAGGACCACATCGGCATGTGCATGTGGTTCCTATTATGATTATGACTACTATGTTCCCCCAAAACCATATTTGGGATCAGTACAGAGCATCTGAATCGGTTCAGCCATCAATGTGTAGGCCTAAGTCATGTTATATTCAGGTGTTCTTCACATGGATACCAGAACTGTCAACAAATGTCACTCCACTCAAGTATTTAAAGTTTGCCAGGCAGATATAAACATACAAATGAATGCATCTCTTTATTATTAATATATAGTTAAATGTATTTTTTTATGCAACGGGGCAAGTACCTAAATTTGAACCGGTATTAGCCTCTTGCAATCCCCTGTACAGCAGAGCTCAGATTGGGAGTAGGAGAAACAGAACAAGGAGCCAGTCAGCTGTGCTCTAGCACTCATGTGCTAACAAGGGGCATGGTGGTAGAAGCAGAGAGCAGAGTCACTGAGAGATGAGTTCATCAGCATGCTGCTTCTCCTTTCACTGTTCAAGTCACTAGCTGGGGAAGTGACAAGACTGGAAACGTGTTACTAAACTGCAGTAGAGAAAATCAGGTCTCCTGTCCTACCAGATGGGGCAGTGTTGTGTGCCAGGGCTGTGTAAACCTCTGAATTGTATGCAAAGAAATACAAATCTTTTGGTGGGTAAAAACAGTTTCCATATATGCATTTCATATTTTAGGTCTTTGCCTGGAGTTCAATCTTAATGGGATATAAAAGCTGATATGGTTTAGGGACATGCTTAATGTCAGAAAGTCTACCTAACAGTGGAAAGAATGAATGAGCACCATTAGCAGCCACCACAAGGCCTTCAATGGTGCATCAGGTAAAGTTATCTTCTCATGTATGGCCACTTTATTGAGATTTACATCTTTATCATTCTGTAATGATCAATCCCATAGCTTGCCTTGTTCTTAAACTTACAAACTTAAATACCAGAGCTATGCTATATTTCATCTGCACAATACAGTAATAAGCCAGTTTTTTTTTCAGTAATATGCTGAACTCATTCAACTGCATTGCCAACTCCTAAGAAAGCTTGTTGAATGGCTGAAGCCAGAGAGGTGATGCTAGTGGATGAGTAAGCAAAGGCAGGTTAGCCATGTGAAGTCAGGTTTAGTTGAGGCCTGGGTTAGCAGACTCACAAGCTGAGTAGGCCAGGCTGGATATAAGTACCTCGGGCAGTTCTACCCACCTGCGGCCGAGTCAGCAAGGGTACGTCCATGATAAGCTGTTAGCACAGGGGAGGGAAATTACATGTCAACATCACATCTCAAGACAAGGGAAGTCTATGCCCCCAGCAAGTCCCTCCAAATTTAAAAAGGGTGGTGTGGTACAGTGATACCATTCACATGCCAAATGCAATATGTTCTCCATAAAGCATCTCCTAAAAAATGGAAGTCTGAGAAAGTCCTGAGGAATTCAAGACCTAAACACTCTCCAAAATTACTAATTCCACATGGAACTTTGCTCCTGAACTTCTGTTGCTATTGAACTTCTGTCTATTTTAATGCAAATAAACCTGTGCTTTGCTGATACAATACAAAGAAACAGGTTCACCTTAAAAGGTTTCCCACCAGTTTCATATACTTGTCTTTATTTGTTTTTTGCCTCTCTTGCTCCAAACTGAGCCACAGGAGTGAAAAGAACATAAATATATGTAGCTGGATTCACAAGTTCACCTTAAGGTTCAGCCTTGCTCAAAACAGCAATTAGAAAGAGTATACTTGTTAAGACATTTTTTGCCTGGTGTTAAAGGGAACTTCATGGGCCATTAAGGCAGACAGACCAATTATGCTGTGGGGTAGGTAAGCAAATGTGCATTAAATACCTATACCATCCAATTATTCTACTTTAGGTTAGGCAGTGATACCTGGATTCGGTATGGCTTTGTAAAAGGACATGGTTTGTCTAGATAGGGAATGCAAACACACAGTGATTGGGTGGAACAGGAAAGGACTTTTCTAAACCTTATGCTACTAATAAATCACCATGGCATACATTAAATTACCATACTCCGCCTTTTCCTGTATCTTTTATTGTACCATGCTATATACGCCTACAGCAAAATCCTAATAATCTGGATATTTGGTGGACATGCCTAACTTAATAAAGTATATCTAAAGCCAAAGCTTTTTTCAGTTTTAGATAGATTTCCATTTACTTCTGTGATGGAGAAACCAAAGGAAGTTAGAGGAAATCTTTCCAAAGTAAAGTAAATGAACAGATGTCATTAAAAGAGGTGTCCCCATGAGAAGATTTTCCCTCTATTCCTGTTCCAAACATTTTGGACCTCTCATCATATCTGTCCCAGTTACAGTGATCATGAGGACGATTAGAGAGGGTGACGATATCCAGATGGGACCCAGGCAGCAATAAAAACCTGACGAGTTTTTGGTGTTCTCCACTCTGTCCAAAATGCTTATGGTCATCATACATTCACATCATGCCCTTTCAATGTCTATTGTCAGAAAATTAACATCTGCAGAAGGTCATAATTTGCCCCTGTACACAGAGTGAGTATAGAGGAGTTCTGGGTCTAAAGTCGGCTGATTTGCCACAAGAATTCAAAAACTGAAAACTTTGACAGAAGACACTATACTGAAGCCAATAGACAGACAGACCGCCAAATATCATAATGCATACAAAGAATGCAGGAGTATACCATCCCTTACAGCCCTCCATATTTTGATGGCACAGTCCCAACTTTCAGACCCCAAATATGTATGGCTTAACAAAACGGTGGATCTGACCAATTATATCCAGGTGTGATTATAGTTTGAGAATTTCAAAGTAAATCTTAAATATCCCATTTTATTTCCATATGGGATACAAGCTTGGAGGCAGAAAGTTAGGAGATCCTTAACACTGCATGGTTGCTGTTATGATAAACTCTACTTTTTACATTCGTTAAAGAGTACCTGAACCCAAAAATAAAAATGTAATATATTTCAGCTAACCAGTCCTTAGATGTGATGGCTGAATTAGTTTTCATTTTTGAGCGAAATACCTTTTTAACAATTACACTGTGTACACTATTACTCCCATCAAGCCACCAAGTAACAGAGATGAGGAAAGGCAGACATGTTTGGAGTCCAGTCTCTATGGCAACCATGGCTGCCCTCAAAGATAGAAATGGAGAAATAAATGTAGCGCAGAGCGACAGGAAGTGTGTTACGCACAGGAATACCAGGTGAGGATAATGGGGAAAAAAGCCTGAAAAAAAGAAAACAAATGCATCCCCTACATCTAAGGTCTGGTAAGCTGCAATAAATTACATTTCTGTTTTAGGGTTAGAACTAGGGATGCATCTATACCGGTATTTCGGTAACGATATTTGTTTTTTCGGTACTCGCAGATACCGAGTACCGGAAGTCCCATTCAGGAAGCCAGGCGGCGTGTAATGACTCGCCACCTGGCTTTCTGATTAGCCGGGAAGCCGTGCAGCGTATAAAGACTAGCCACCTGGCTTTCAGATTAGCAAGGAAGCCGTCCCCATGCTTCTCGTCGCTATGTGACGAGAAAGCATGGACCCGACTTGCTGGCCAATCAGGGAAGCCGGTCGCCCTGTAATGACGCGGCACCCGGCTTCCTGACTGGACAGGAAGCCGGCTCTATGCTCCCTCGTCATGAGGTGACAAAAGGAGCATGAAAGTGGCTTCCCGGCCAATCAGAAAGCCGGGCAGCGTGTCATTACATGCTGCCCGGCTTACTGATACAGGAAGTATCGGGCTAGGCATCGGAGCATTTGGAACAGTACGAGTACTCGCCCAAATACTCGGTATCAGCACCGATACATATAATAGTATTGGTATCGGTGCATTCCTAGTTAGAACACTCCAATGTAACCATTTCCACATTACCTGATACACAGAGCTACTATAGGGAGTGTCTGCAAATCTGCATGTGAAATACAATGATTCAAATTCCTCACGTTTTCTAGAGTACCATCTAATATTTTAATATATACCACAATGAAAATGTTCATCCAGACTTTTAGTCATGCACACTGTATTTGAACTTTCTGGATGCTAGGGGCATAGGGTCAGCATGCATATATACCATATGTAGAAGTGTGATTATTTCTTAAAGTTTAATATTCTGTTGTCATCATGCAAAGTATACGGGTTAGTGTAATCCAAGGCCAGGGTGCCATACTTCATGGGCATAACGCATGATGACATAAAGCGGCATGGGTTTGGGCGACAAACTTTTTTTTTTTCTTTTCTATCTCTAAGCCTTTCCATACATAACCTTTAGCACTGCATACATTGGAAAAACTTGCATCAGATATACAAGGTTTCTTTCCTAAGCCCCATTTATTGTGCAGTGTACTTACCTGTAATCTCATACTGCCTCAGTTCATTGTATTTGTAGGACAGTTCCATGGGTTTTACAGCAGAGTGATATATTTTCCGTAGCTTCTGTAGCACCACTGTAGAGAAACACAGAACAGGGAGACTCAGAAAAAAAATGGCTGATTTATTAAATAAAACAAACACAGATACACTTTGCATGTTCTCCCTGTGCTTGCATGGGTTTCCTCCAGGTACTCCAGTTTCCTCCCACACTCCAAAGACATGCTAGTAAGTCAATTGGCTCCTGGGCTAAATTGGCCCTCTATGTGTGTGCGTGTATGTATGCATGTGAGATAGGGACCTCAGACTGTAAGCTACTTGAGGGCAGGGACTGATGTGAAAGTACAGTATGCAAAGTGCTGTGTAAATTGTTGACACTATATAAAACCTTGTAATAGATAAATAAATACAACATAAGGGTACAGCTAGATTGCATCCCTGCATATGTGAGCAAACATTAATTTCCATGCTCATTTGTGATCCATGAACCTATTTAGCTTGATCATACACCGATGTTCAATGCATATGTTGCAGTCACAGTTTGCCTTGTGCATTGAACATCTAAATCATGTTGCTATTGTGGCTTCTGATATCCTAAGGTACACAGCAGCAACATTTTATGAGTATCATGCTGACGTGAAAAAAAAATAATGTGACTGGCTCGCCAAATAATGTGAGTGGAACCTCATCCTTTATATAGAAGAATGCATGTGCATAAGTACTGAGAATGCACTGCTGTCAATGCAACTGCATTTCAATAATAAAGCAAACCAGTCAAAAAATTAAAAGCCATCTGGTGCCAGGATTCACCTTTATTACTCTCACCTCAGTGCTCTGATTGCTGTTAAAATGTCACAGAAAATGACTGGTAATACCTGGAATTGTCACCATTTACACACTCAGGGACACACTCAGGGACACGTCACACCCCCATGTGATAGCAGGGTACTTGGTGATTGGTAAGCGCTGCAGCAGAAGGCGTCACATGTCTGTACTGGGATTCTCATTGAGCAGGACAGAGCTGCCAAAGGTACGTATAGACACCAGAGGGCGCCTAGCACAGAATTAGGGGGGGATGTGGATTTTAATTCCTACGACAGGTTTGCTTTAATAAAACAAGGATTTTGTAATTACATCTAATATTGTGACACATTTGGTTACCTGAGTAGTCATCTGCAAGTTTCTCCTCATCGAGTTTCAAGCTATTATCTATGTGGCTTCTGTCCCTTCTTGGGAGCTCTGGTGCTTCTTCCAAGTCATCTGTAAAAAAAGAAGGAATTATTAGCCAATCAGAATTCCAAAGAACAAGATTTAGCATATTTATTAGGCTTTTATGTTCATTCAGCATAATGACATAGATTTTACCATAAAGCCAATAGACAAAAACACCAATTCATGCCATTACGTGTTCAGATGTTTTTAAAGCACTAGAATTTAACCTAGTATCAACCTCTTGCAATCCCCTGTACAGTAGAGATCACACAAAGGGAGAAGCCGCTCAAGGAGAGGAGCTGATGAATTGTTCTCATGTCATAACAAGGCGTGTTCTTGTAGGAGAAGAGAGCAGAGTGATGAGATCCTCAGTCTGCTGCTTCTCCATACTGTCCAGTCACAGGCTGGGGTGGGCGCCGCACAAGACCTGTGAGCAGGGCCGGTGCTAGGATTCGTGCCTACACAGGCAAGGTGCATTTTTGCGCCCCCCTCCCCCACCCCTACCCCCTGTAAAAACAGGGCATTTTGACAAGTACTTGTACTTGTCAAAATGGCCCGATGTTTGCGCTATGGTTTTTTTTTTCACTTACCTTCGGTGCGGGAGAGCAGCGGCGAGTCAGCGCTGGTCCGGTGGGAGGAGCTCCAGGTTGGGTCCTAATTTAGCTGGCCAGTGACTGCCTGAGGTGCCGCGCGTGTCGGGATCCTCAAGCAGTTGCCGGCCAGCTAAATTAGGACCCCACCTGGAGCTCTTCCCACTGGACCAGCTCTGACTCGCCGCTGCTCTATACAGCTATATAGTATAGAACAGCAGTGGAGGGTGAATGACAATGTATATGCATGTATATGCAAAGCTTTATAAAGTCCTTGGTAAAACATGTCATATATATGTGTTTTAAATATATATTTTATGCTTGGCTGGAGTTTCCCTTTAAAACCAATGAGTTCAGCTACTCTGTACAACGGAGGCTTCAAACAATATAATTTATAATGCAAATTTTTCTATATTTTTGTCAGTCTACTACAACAACACCTACAGTTCCTTCAGTGACCCTTCACATTGTAATAATGCAGTACTGAAATCTATAACTTACAGATCATCATAGATTATTTCATATTTACAGGTTAGCTTTGTCTCTCATTTTGCTTTATAGCCACTTGTTTTATAATTAAAGTTGTGTAAATACTGTACGTCCACTACACTTTATGTTTTTCATGTACAAAAACTTCAATAAAAAAGGGAATGAAAAAAGTTTTAGCTAAAGATACACTTAGGAGTCAATTTTTAAACCATTTGTAGAGCCATCCACCCAGTGAATCTCTGTGAACATTTGTTCTGTGCAAATAGATGCAAAACAAACTTTCTTGCATATTTTCTTTACAAGTGTAATGTAATTTTTGACTGTTATAATGTAATTCTGCATGATAGCCACTAGATGGAGCTAAGGAGCATAGGTAATGCTGTATGCATTTATTCTGTAAGCTCCTCAGCGCCACCTAGTGGCCATACTTGTTTATAACTAGAACCCTTAAACTAAATACACCCTCTGTTAACTATAGATATTATTTAGATAGAAAACATTATTGCAGTGCAAGTTTTCAGTATTTATAACATAGTTTAACTTTTAAAACATAACAAAGTTTTATATTTTTTTTTTCTGAATGCATTTTATTGTTTTCTGTTTCACATACAACATTATTAGTCTGTTTACAGTTTTATAACTGTCACCACTATAACGCTTATGCCAAAACAGAGTGATAATATTGATAAACTTTTAAGGTTTTTCCCCAACGTAAATACAGGTTGTGCAAGTCATAGTTACTTTATTGTGAGCCCATTTAGACATCTGAAATATCTACCTTTGAACCTTCTTGACTTTGTCCTGACAGCTTGTTTCTGAGGTGGTTTAGCAGGTGATTGTGAGGCTGGTGGTTTAGCAGGTGATTGTGGGGCTGGTTCATCAACATCCTCCTGACCAGTGGTTTCCTGGGCTGTACCTGTGGATTCTATACTCTGCTCTGTGCTATCAGCTGCATCTGATAGAATAACTTCCTCTGGTTTAGGGACCTCTGCTGCTTCTACTGACACATTCTCTGCATGAACATCTTCTGTACGACTATCTTCATCAATATCAGTCAATTTCTCTTGTTCTTTAACTTCTGTTAGGATGTTCTCATCAGGATTTGCAACTTGTGCTCCTTCATCTTCTTCTTCTGAAAGGTTTGTTTCATGAATACCTTCTTCAGCATCTGATGCTAACTGTTCTTCTGGAGATTCTTCTTCAGCTGTTTCATCTTCACCATCCAATTCTTGTTCAACTTCTTTCTCTTGTTCTGAAACCTCTTCTTCGGCTTTATCTTCCTTAGAACATGAGTCTGATTTATCTTCTTCATCTTTAGTTTCTTCAGAAGACTCATCTCCAGTTATGTCATGCTCAGTGTCTATCTCAGGTTCTTCCACTGCTTCAGCACCCTCTCCATCAGAACCATGCTCTTCAGTTTTTGGTTCGGATGACCTCCCTTCAGCTTGTAACTCTGCTTCTTCTTTTTCTATTTCATCTGATAAATCATCTCCATTTACACCATTTTCTTCATCTAAAATCGTTTCCTCCTCTGGCTCTTCCTCTTCTGATGATTTGTCTCCATGTACCTGATCCTTCAGATTTAATTCTTCTTCCTCTTTCTTCTCCTCTGATGTTGAGTCCAACTCTGTCTCAGAATCTTGATCTTCTTCCTTTGCTGATTCTAGATGTTCTTCTGTCACTTCGCCAGACTCTTCAACCACATCTGGCTCTAATTCCTCTTGAGGAACAGCTAACTCTTCCTCATTTTCACTAATGTCGGGAACTGGTTCTTCCTCTTCAACTTCTAAACTTTCCTCAAAAATATGCAAAGTTTCAGCCTGTTCTTTTATATTATCTTCCACTCCCACCTCTATCTGAGGTTCCTGTCTGCTGGCCTCTTCTTGAACTTTATTGGTTGCATCATCAATTGCTTCTTCTCCATCTTTTTCCTGGCCTTCTCCAACATCAATCTCCACGTCCACCTCATCTTCTTCTAGTGTAATATTTACAGTGCCAGAAGAGGATGCATCAGGAGTAACATTTTGCTTTCCTTGCCTCTCTTCTGTAGCCACATTTCGGTAATCCTGACTCTTCTCTATAAGGATTTGTTCAGCATTAAGAGACTTGTCATCCCAGGTGGAGTCCACAGATCCTGGATGGTCATCAGGAAGGCTTCCAGCATCCTCAGAGGCATCAGGAGAAGAGACTTGAAGTTCTAAACAGTTAGAAGACCATCAGTCAGTGTAATTGGAGCACTGGGTTCAGGAGAAGCACAGCAAACATTCTGCTCAGCTGCTGCAAAAGTGCAGTGTTGGCGGCAAGTGTTTTCTCTAATTAACATGTAAATTGGCCCTTCCCAAGTCAAAGCAGGCATTCATTTATGTATTCCTTAAACACCCCCACCCTTTAAAAGATTAAATGTTCCTGGCAAATAGTCCTCAAAGATCAAGTGTTTTAGAAATTAATAGTAACTGTACCTAAAAATGTGAATTAATTATACAGAGCTCATGCTTGGCTTAGAGGTGTGCAGTTATTGTGTTATTATGTAATAAATATGTTAATTGACCACTGAAGGCACTGTTTAACTACATTCTAAAGCAAGTTACTCCAGTAATGACTGTTCATCGCCTTCACAATTTTGCAATGGTTTGATTGCACAGGCTTTGGCAAGGCATACAATATATTTGCTTTAAATGTATGTAAACCCAATCACTAAAATATCATATAAGCTTTAACATGTAAATGTTTATTTCGAATATTTGAAAGTCTGCCTTGTTCAGGCACTTCCTGCTAAAGGGTGACAACACTTTATATATATATATATGTGATTTTCACACTGTCATACAGGTTTCCTATGGAGACAACAAGTGGCCAGTTCAAAAATCATTATGCAGGTAAGGTCCACTGTTGTCACCATCAGGAAACCCACCATTGCTGAATTGCATGTAGATTTGAGATCAGCAGCACTGTGATGCAAAATAGGTGCAAACAAGTATGTGTTTACAAAAAAAAATGCATCTGCTTCAAATACTGAGAGATTAAGCAAACTAAATGTAATTCAGTTAAGGCCCGTTTCATACGGGTTGATCAGGAGAAGACCCGTGCATGGATCCTCTCCTGATCACAATGACACGGAGCAGATGTCACCACTGTGACATCCATGTCCATCCAGTTTTTTCCTCCATCCCAAGATGGAGGAAGAAACTGCAATTACTGGACCCCCTGTCTGTCTATGGGTAATCGGATGTAAACGGACAAGTGTCCGTTTACATCCGATTACCCACAATTCAATCTTAATGCAGTTAAAAGCACAGAAAATAGGTTTGTATATGCTTACTTGCCGTGTTTTACCTTTCCATAAATTACTTTGTATTGACTTGCAATGTGCCTCTGAGCGTGCTAGAAAATTTGATTACTCCAGAAAGAGTAAATTCCTAATTACTCTCTGTGTTGGCCCAGCTCCTCCACTCCTCACTACATAATCTTTTACGTAGCTGACGGGGGAGTAGTGAAAGGAAATATTATAGAGTTTCACTTGAATGACAGCTCTGAGTCTCCTGGGGCTGCTGACATCACATCCAGGATGGCGGCACCTAGCAGCAGACTGGGGGCTTTTGGATGTCCACACAAGAGAGTCTTACTCAGATAAGATATTAGGCACAATGGGAGTTTCTTTTTTTCAGTGAGTTGGCTGACTCATCGGCTTGTGATGTGAGAAGAAGCAGCTAAGCACAGCCTTTAAGCACGCTGCAAAGCAGGAAGCAGAGTCGGCATACGTAATCAAGAAATATGGCTGCCCCATGTATATTTAGAGCATACACAGCATGACGGCAGCCATTTTGTAAAGCAATTAGTATTCTTCAACATGCTACTTGCAAAAATAATTTCTGTCCCAAGCCAACTCCCCACACAGTGGCTTCCTTTTCCAGGCCCAGTTGTGACTTGTCATATAACACAGAATGACAGTGGTAAAATAAAATGCAGCCGTACATATGCAGCTTCCCAGTTTAAAGCAAAGTATAAGCCTGTGATGACCAACATGATACAGAAATATTTGCTTCCATGAAGATTTAAAAAGTGTATGCATTTTGCCAATTTTTACAAACGTTTACAAGTTGGCAATTAAGTAATAATAATAACAATAATAATATATTGATAATATTGCTTATTTTACATAATTATACAGCAAAAAGGTATTTCAATAATTACCTAAAGCAGTGGTAGATGAGAAATGTAGTCCAGATTGGGCTACCTAATGACACTTCTCTCAGTTGAAGCCACTCCTGCTTGGTTAATATAAGGAAAACACTACTTTAATAAAAAAAAATAATAGAGCATATAAAATTGCTACATATGCCATATTATTTTTATTATTATTTTTATTATTATTGTTAATATGTTATTAAAAAATAGCTTTCCATTTCACTTAGAAGCCACTGTAATTTTTTTAAACTGTTAAAAAATTAAATGCATGATGGAAACCTGGAGGTGCCCTGAACACTAGAAATATTATTTACAGCTTGTGTGTTTGACTCACAGATTTGTCCAGAAGTCTGCAATAGGATAGAAGTAACATTTTAGGTATCCCCTCCAACAGACAATGCATTTTTGGTGAGCTACTTCCTAAGAGGTAATTACTATTAATGGGATGCAGCGATTACAACCTTTTCTCATTACAACACAGAAAGTCCACCACCAGGTGGTTGTAATAAACCCAACGAACCAATTTAGAAATTTGTTTGGAAAGGACATGAGGAAACAAACAGCTTCTTCTTCAGAATACATAGGAATCTGCAACAAAATGTGTTAAAATCCTTGCAATGTATATTGATCACCCGGGGGGATTGATTACTCTTTAAGCAGATGGCAAGAACACATTAGTGATGATCTATTGTTATATAAATAACGAAGATTGAAAAGTACGTTTAAAAGAGACTAATACATTTGCTGGGATTTTTATTTAAGATAGGAAAGTACACTTTAACACCTCGTCTACTGCCATAGGACTAACATGCACAGTCTAGGGACAGTGTGTCCTTTTAAAGTGTAAGTATAGCCAAAACCTTTTCTTAAACCTAGTTTTAAATA
>NW_017306287.1:3472149-3474410 GCF_000935625.1 Nanorana parkeri
TTTTTGATATCTGTGTCCTGTTGGGGAGATTTATTTTCACTGTCCTACATATGCAACAGGAAGTTAGAGAAAATCTGTACAAAGTGAGGCCAGTTCCCCTATTAGACAGTTGTCATCATAGTTAGGAACCTGCCTGAATTGAGATGGCAATGCCAGAATTTTGGGCCTGGTTGCCGTGTCATTACCAGAATGTTCACATTTCCAGAATGTCACAAACACACGTTCCCGCTACACTCAGGTGTGAATGGGGATTTTGGGGGGGGGGTGTCATGTGACCCTCTTTTCCCCACACACATCAGTAGGCCTGGCAGTTGGCTGCTCCTAGGGTTGCCACCTGTCCGGAATTCACCCGTACAGTCCGGGTTTTGAATGTCGTGTCTGGGTTTCATGGGAGCTGAAACCCGCACACATGATCACAGTCAGACGAGGCAACCAAAATTAAGATAGGGACTACTGAATATAGTCTTGACTTTGATATTTACATATGAATGTTTGGCGCTATTTACATATGAGTAAGCCGCGACTCATTCTCCCCAAAAAATGTCTGTACGTCGGTAGAGTGTTCAGGGTTTAGCTGATAGAAAAGGTGGCAACCCTACATGCTCCCCTGTACCCAAAAGCCCTGCTCCATTAGTGAGGCCTCTGGCAGTGCGAGGAGGTGGTGAAAGAGTGCAATATACATGCCCGGTAGTGGGCTACGTGCAAACATTGTACTTTGTTCTGAATGGGCACAGTAACAGTGTCTCAGCTGAACTCCAGACAAATACCTAAAAAGCACAAATGAATGCGGTTATATAGTGAATAAAAAAAATTATTCAGTTTATTTCAAATGATATCACTAGCATACCAAAATCTGACTTGAATGAAGCCAAAGCCCCTAAACTGCTATCTGTTATTTTCATTGTGCTTTACCGTCCATTAAAAACACAGCAAAGTGTAGAAAAAAAAAGATTTAGGCCACCTTCCTAAACTTCCAGGGTAAGGGTGTCTGCCCTTTTACCGAGGTAAAAATACATCTGAAATCTGCTAACTTGTCAAAAGTTTGCCCTGTGCGCAATGTATGGGGTTCCAGGAATTTCCGTGGGGACAGCAGGGGGAATACTCTGTGCAGCTATTTCAGATGGGATCCTGACCTTTCATTATTGTCTCCAACCTGATGTCACACTGTTGCTGTTGGCCTGAAGAAAATGGCCCTTGAACGGACGCTCACCATAAATCTCAAACCTGATCCAGCAAGAAAAGACATTCCTTAACAGGTGTGAGCTTTGCAGGACAGCATTTGTTTCCTAACTCCACAATATCACAAGTGGGAGCTGGCACACAGAGCTCAATGCGGCACATAGTTGTGGACAAAGTCTCCAAGGGCCCCCCCTGCAGGACCATTTTGTGGGCCCATCATTCAACTACTAGAGAAGTAAAAACACTTGTGCACTGTGTTTAGATTTATAGCTAGAGAAAAGTGAGCCATGTTCAGGTCTATGTGAAAGTCTGAGGGGTTCCAGCACTCATCTGACCCACTTATAGTTTAAATGGACCCTAAATCCTAGAGGGCTCCTGGGCAGCTGCACACTTTGCACAGATGGAGGGTCCAATCATGGCTGCACATATTTTGTCCTGTTGTACATCTGTGACATTAAAGTATAACTTAATGTGACACTAAACTCAGGACGTAACTCTTAAAAAAATGCATTCAAGTGCCTTAGCAAAAATGTATCTTATTTTTGTATCACTCGGCTGTAGATCCTCAAATCATCTCTGAATAGGTGCTGACACTGTCCTTCCTTTTGCAGGGTGGCTACTTTTGTTCCCCATTGTCCCTGTGTGTGTTGTAAAGTAGTCACCACTCCAAAATCGGGACATCAGCACTGTATTTGTTATGCTGTCAGTGGTTCTGCGCTCAGCACTTCTTCCTGGTGTGAACAGGCCTAAAAGTCAGGTGTCCCTTTAAAACAGGACCACCCCACCAAATGTGCTTTATAATACATCAGCATAATGTCTCCTTTATACTGCTGATAAGGGAAATTGGGCCTGGCCTTGTACAGAAAACTAATCCACTAAAGCCATTCCTCCACCACTTTTGTGTTATTGATATTTAGCCTCCCCGGGACAGAGGGATTATGGGAAAAATATGCCTCTGAGGTCAAAGCTGACGCAGCGCAACTTACATAGCTGACATACTCAGCCATTAGAAGGGAAAGGGCACAGGCGGCTGGTTATAATTGTCCCGGGCCTTCTCAACACATTGCCCTTGTCAGGTTAAC